>NW_027167934.1:0-2500 GCF_040954835.1 Lepisosteus oculatus | reverse complement strand
AGGGTTAGGGTTAGGGTTAGGGTTAGGGTTAGGGTTAGGGTTAGGGTTAGGGTTAGGGTTAGGGTTAGGGTTAGGGTTAGGGTTAGGGTTAGGGTTAGGGTTAGGGTTAGGGGTTAGGGTTAGGGTTAGGGTTAGGGTTAGGGTTAGGGTTAGGGTTAGGGTTAGGGTTAGGGTTAGGGTTAGGGTTAGGGTTAGGGTTAGGGTTAGGGTTAGGGTTAGGGTTAGGGTTAGGGTTAGGGTTAGGGTTAGGGTTAGGGTTAGGGTTAGGGTTAGGGTTAGGGTTAGGTTAGGGTTAGGGTTAGGGTTAGGGTTAGGGTTAGGGTTAGGGTTAGGGTTAGGGTTAGGGTTAGGGTTAGGGTTAGGGTTAGGGTTAGGGTTAGGGTTAGGGTTAGGGTTAGGGTTAGGGTTAGGGTTAGGGGGTTAGGGTTAGGGTTAGGGTTAGGGTTAGGGTTAGGGTTAGGGTTAGGGTTAGGGTTAGGGTTAGGGTTAGGGTTAGGGTTAGGGTTAGGGTTAGGGTTAGGGTTAGGGTTAGGGTTAGGGTTAGGGTTAGGGTTAGGGTTAGGGTTAGGGTTAGGGTTAGGGTTAGGGTAGGGTTAGGGTTAGGGTTAGGGTTAGGGTTAGGGTTAGGGTTAGGGTTAGGGTTAGGGTTAGGGTTAGGGTTAGGGTTAGGGTTAGGGTTAGGGTTAGGGTTAGGGTTAGGGTTAGGGTTAGGGTTAGGGTTAGGGTTAGGGTTAGGGTTAGGGTTAGGGTTAGGGTTAGGGTTAGGGTTAGGGTTAGGGTTAGGGTTAGGGTTAGGGTTAGGGTTAGGGTTAGGGTTAGGGTTAGGGTTAGGGTTAGGGTTAGGGTTAGGGTTAGGGTTAGGGTTAGGGTTAGGGTTAGGGTTAGGGTTAGGGTTAGGGTTAGGGTTAGGGTTAGGGTTAGGGTTAGGGTTAGGGTTAGGGTTAGGGTTAGGGTTAGGGTTAGGGTTAGGGTTAGGGTTAGGGTTAGGGTTAGGGTTAGGGTTAGGGTTAGGGTTAGGGTTAGGGTTAGGGTTAGGGTTAGGGTTAGGGTTAGGGTTAGGGTTAGGGTTAGGGTTAGGGTTAGGGTTAGGGTTAGGGTTAGGGTTAGGGTTAGGGTTAGGGTTAGGGTTAGGGTTAGGGTTAGGGTTAGGGTTAGGGTTAGGGTTAGGGTTAGGGTTAGGGTTAGGGTTAGGGTTAGGGTTAGGGTTAGGGTTAGGGTTAGGGTTAGGGTTAGGGTTAGGGTTAGGGTTAGGGTTAGGGTTAGGGTTCGGGTTAGGGTTAGGGTTAGGGTTAGGGTTAGGGTTAGGGTTAGGGTTAGGGTTAGGGTTAGGGTTAGGGTTAGGGTTAGGGTTAGGGTTAGGGTTAGGGTTAGGGTTAGGGTTAGGGTTAGGGTTAGGGTTAGGGTTAGGGTTAGGGTTAGGGTTAGGGTTAGGGTTAGGGTTAGGGTTAGGGTTAGGGTTAGGGTTAGGGTTAGGGTTAGGGTTAGGGTTAGGGTTAGGGTTAGGGTTAGGGTTAGGGTTAGGGTTAGGGTTAGGGTTAGGGTTAGGGTTAGGGTTAGGGTTAGGGTTAGGGTTAGGGTTAGGGTTAGGGTTAGGGTTAGGGTTAGGGTTAGGGTTAGGGTTAGGGTTAGGGTTAGGGTTAGGGTTAGGGTTAGGGTTAGGGTTAGGGTTAGGGTTAGGGTTAGGGTTAGGGTTAGGGTTAGGGTTAGGGTTAGGGTTAGGGTTAGGGTTAGGGTTAGGGTTAGGGTTAGGGTTAGGGTTAGGGTTAGGGTTAGGGTTAGGGTTAGGGTTAGGGTTAGGGTTAGGGTTAGGGTTAGGGTTAGGGTTAGGGGTTAGGGTTAGGGTTAGGGTTAGGGTTAGGGTTAGGGTTAGGGTTAGGGTTAGGGTTAGGGTTAGGGTTAGGGTTAGGGTTAGGGTTAGGGTTAGGGTTAGGGTTAGGGTTAGGGTTAGGGTTAGGGTTAGGGTTAGGGTTAGGGTTAGGGTTAGGGTTAGGGTTAGGGTTAGGGTTAGGGTTAGGGTTAGGGTTAGGGTTAGGGTTAGGGTTAGGGTTAGGGTTAGGGTTAGGGTTAGGGTTAGGGTTAGGGTTAGGGTTAGGGTTAGGGTTAGGGTTAGGGTTAGGGTTAGGTTAGGGTTAGGGTTTAGGGTTAGGGTTAGGGTTAGGGTTAGGGTTAGGGTTAGGGTTAGGGTTAGGGTTAGGGTTAGGGTTAGGGTTAGGGTTAGGGTTAGGGTTAGGGTTAGGGTAGGTTAGGGTTAGGGTTAGGGGTAGGGTTAGGGGTTGGGGTTAGGGTTAGGGTTAGGGTTAGGGTTAGGGTTAGGGTTAGGGTTAGGGTTAGGGTTAGGGTTAGGGTTAGGGTTAGGGTTAGGGTTAGGGGTAGGGTTAGGGTAGGGTTAGGGTTAGGGTTAGGGTTAGGGTTAGGGGTAGGGTAGGGTGAGGGTAGGGTTAGGGTGAGGGTGAGGGTAGGGTTAGGGTTTGGGTGTGGGTGGAGGGGGCTGGGTGTGGGG
>NW_027167933.1:0-88763 GCF_040954835.1 Lepisosteus oculatus | reverse complement strand
GGAAGTTTTGTTGATTGGCTTGTGATGATATCAAACAGGCTCTATTACACAGTTCTGTTTGATCCAGCCCGCATTCCATGGCGTTCCTTCAGTCTGATGTCTAGTCGATCTTTTAGAGTTCTGTTCCTTCATTCCACTGTTCCAGCAGACTGAGGGTGATCTCAGTCCATCTCACCCCGAATAATCCAGCCACAGCCTGTCCCTTGATCATAATACAAGCGGTAGGGCAGTGCCCACCGAGGGCTTATCTCCATCATCAAGTGTTTGGTAGACACAGAGGCAGTGACAGCAACCCACTGGGAAAACAGATTATAAGAGCCAAGGTTTCCCTTTACAAATGTAAATTGTAAACATTTGCTACTGCATGAAAGGTTTCTCAGGAGCAGGCCTTTTGAGCTGTAGCACCTGCACCTGAACTGTAGTTGAGTTCCTTTGATAAGCATCACATTGAGATACCACATAAGTGGCTACTGCTTCAAACACGGTCCCCACCCAGGTGTCCGACAGAGTGCATTTGTCGAGCTATAAAGGGCATTAGGCTGTGAGGGCCTGCAGAGTGTCCAGTGTGCTGGCAGCACCACACTCTTTTCTAACCATGTCCTTTTCTCTGCTTTAGAGGCCTCAGCCTGAATATCCTGTAGCTGTCCCCTTTTCACCAACAGAGGTCTCACAGGGGTCTCAGACTCCTGTTCTACAAGTACTGCTCACCTGACAGCTACATCTGCAAAGTTGTTCCCTCGAGTTACTGGAAACATTTCTTTATTATGTGATTTACACTTTACCACAGCTACTTCAGTCAGCAGCTGCAAAGCTTCTAACAGTTCAGAGACAAACTCAGCATTCTTAACTGGAGTCCCTGCCATGTTGGGGAAATCCCTATTCCTTCACTGCCATCCAAAATTGTGGCATACACCAAATGTATATATACAGTCTATATAAATTGCTACAATTTTCCATTTAGCATATTTACAAGTTTCAATTAAATCTTTTCATTCGGTCTGCTAGTTCTACACCAGATTATTCACAGTTTATACAGCCAGGCAGGTAGCCTGCACAACACATAAACACGGCCCCTTGGCCACCGCATCAAGGGGTCCTGAATAATAATAACCCACCAGACGATGCCTATCTCCATGCCTCCTGCACCAGCACAACAGCTCACGACCCATTCCTTTCACTTACATACAGATTACATACAGATGATCCGTCTGAGGGAATCCTGTCCAGGGCCAGTGCCTGCAAGAAAGCTTGTTTCAAAACATCAAAAACGGTTTCTGCTGCAGGGGTCAAGGCAATTTTGTCTTTAGACTGCACTAGCCCCCTTAAACCAATACGTCACTAGACAAGCTCGTTCTGAGAAGGCATTCACCCTGGCTTTATCATGTAGATGGTTTTATACTCCTTTTTCTTCCTCTCAAGATCCAATACTTGGAGTAGCCCGGCCTTATGGATTCCCTCATTAGGTAAAACAATCACAATATCACATAACTCTTTCGAGGTAGTTCACATAAATGCTATTTCATACAGAAATTCCTTATAAAATGCTGCAGTCTGGGCCTAAAATAGGTCTGGGGTGTCCCCCACCCACATCAGTAGTTGAAACTGTACATATTTTCCCAAGCAGACTGTGACAGCTTATATTTGCTTTAAACACAACCCTTGCACTCCTTCTCCTGTAGCCTCCTGTTACCCGTTAGAAAACTTTATATCACATTTTTATGCTGTTTTAGTCTAAAAACAGGACAGCTGTGCTCCTGTGTTCCACAGTTACTGCACACTGTAAGATTATTTCACTTTTATTTAAATCCTGAGATAAATTTAGGAAGGCTACAGAGGGGTTTACTAGATTAAAACTGTTAGTTCACACACGGCTCTCGTTTCAGCTTCTGACAAGTTCTTTAATTGTGAAATCAAGCCTCTTTCTTACAATTTCTTCAAAAAACACATTTTTTTAGTAACTGCACACCAGCTTATTAGTAGTTTTGTCTTTGAGGTTTTATATCTCGGTATAACATTAAAGTCGCACAATAATTTCGACAAACTGGCGGCTCCCTTTTCTCCTCCTTGGGAGTCTTTTTACCACCCATTTGCAGCGCTCGCACTTCTGCATGCATGCTTCGCGAGTTATTAAATCACATCTGTCTCTGTTCGTAATATCAGGAAAGCATAGTTGCACATTCTTGGCAACATCAGGTTTTAACCCACTCAAGTAAATTTGTTTTATTACTGTGGAAGTATCTTCATTCACTTCCTTTTCATCGGCTAACCCCGAGTATACTATCCATAAAGCTATAAACCTTTCTGTAAAATCTGAAAACATCCTCACTTCCTTCTGCTGACATGCTGTTACTTTTCTCTAATCAGTTTTCGGTGGGTAATGCTCTTTCAAAAATCTCCACACTAATTCCCACCCTTCTCCCAGATTCTCTCTTAAGGCGTTCTATTTCTTCTTTTGCTTTTTCTTTTTCTACATATACAACTTCGTTTCGTTCAGCCATTGCTTTTAGCTTTTCCATCAGGGATTTTTCCGTCTCATCTATGATATTCTGTTGAATTCTCAAATATTCTTCTAAATATTTTTATCCAAAGGTTCATACACTTTTTTACATTCCTGTTCAGGCTAAATTCCGTCTGACAGTCAATATTTCTTTTAAATTTCACTTTGGATTAATCAAACTTTTTTTTTTCCCTTCACACCAAACCATTTTCACGTCTCCCACGCGCCCCGCGGAATCCCCCAGTCGAGACAAACTGACAAACTATCATAATACGGGAACACGGACCAGGTTCCAAATCCTGGCTTTAAACACACAGTTGAATCGAGTTACCATTTTCGGCTCTTCTGCGAGTACAGTTCTAGTTACTACCTTCAGCCGTACTGCAGTCGTGTACCAGGATGCAACACCTGGATTTTTTCGCACGGGCAGGGCGAGATGCTATTCCTTCAGCAATCCCTCCTTTTCTACCCCACCTTCACAAAACAGGCATCTAAAACACATACACCATTAACTCATTTTTCTGTTGTACTCGCTTCAGCTTCAGGAAAACCCTGAACCCACCACAGCAACATGGAGAGGACAAGGGACTTTTTAGAAAAGAGGAGTCCTTACCTCTTTTTAGAAGCGGCCGCCTAACTTTTCCTCTCCATGTCCGTGTGGTTTAATTTAGATGGATACTTCTTCATCATTTGGGTCACGTATCCGCCAATCTGCCTCCTCCTTTTTAGAGGACATTGTAAACCTTTAGGAACAATATGATCTAGCAACAAGGTTATGTCACTGTAATTAGGCTTAAGACAATCAAGAACAAGGCGCTTGCCTTTCTTCTAAATTCTTTACAATCATCAGGCAATTAAGGAAAAGACTTAACTAATGCAAATAATTCACTAGGAGACCAATGTCAATGTACTGTACATATGCTGGAGTTCCTTCTGGACCTGGAAAAGTGCACATTGGTATTTCACAAACAAGTGGCTCCGGACCGCTTTCTAATTTCGGTGGAGACTTTTTCTTTTGAGTACGCATGGCCATGACTTTAGCTGCAGCTTGCTGTTCTTTAGTTTCAAGACTAGTCTTTTTTAAGCTTCCCATTATTTCTGTGATTCCTCTTTCCATTAAATAAGTTTTCCAATTCATTTTCTTTCATTTCTTCTCCTTCTCTTCTAAGTTTCCCCTTTTTCAGGAAACTTCTTTTTCCTAATTCAACTTTCCTCTGTCCATTCTGATTCACTTACAAAGATCCTTCATAGTTATGGGCCCCTAATTATCATATATAAATTATGTGCAAGTTCCCTTACACCTATTACCCTAGCTTTACAGTTCATGAACATATTTTTTTTTTCCCTAACCCAGGCTATAATTGTTTCTCCGAATTTGTCGTACATGTACTTTTGCTGGACTGCTCGGTCCCATTTTCGTCTTTGAATTTTAATTTCCCATTTTTACCGATCGGTGCCTTACTTAGAACCTTATCACATTAACTACTCCGCAGAGCAAAAACCACACGTCTGTGTTAAGATAAGTTCTTTATATGAGTCCCAGACTCATCAAACCCGCGTGAGAACACCCCTGTGGCTCGCTTCTCAAACTATTAATTTTAAAGGATCACTTACTGACGTCAGACAGCTGCCAATTCTCCAGACGCGTCTCTGGAAGGATAAACAGTTTATCCTCCGAGGTTCGTCCAATTTGCTAAAATTGTCCGGGTCCGGATGGAGTTTCAGCAGCCGTTCGCGTTCAGGTTTGTGATCCCGGACGAGCCCCCAAACTGTCATGGAAATATAACTATCAAGGAAGCCACAAGAGAGAGTTCTCACCTGAGTAAGGTCTTTATTTCAATATTGCAATATTGGGAGCCCTGCTGCCACTTCGCCAAGTGCAACCAGAGACTCAATTTGTTACAAGCAGTACAGGGTTTTTATAAGACGTTGCGCTGTAAAAAAGTTCAGCACTTGGTCCCTTCTAAAACTTCCCCTTTCTCTAAGAGAAAACAGATTACATCATAGAGCGAGAGAAGAAAAACTAGATTTGTTATTCAAAGCTTATCAGTTACTTTCAGCTAATTCTAATGACCCAGACAGCATATATTATTTTGGTACATTGTCTTCTAAACTAACCTAAACAGTGTACTTTGTTGACGAACTGTTTTCTAAAATTCTGCACGTACTGTAGCATAGCAGTTATATCCTTGAAATATTATCTAAAAGCACCAATATAATTTTTTTTCAAAGCTCTCTACATTTTTAAGAATCAATTAACTCATTAGATTTCCACTACACTACATGGGGATTCAGTTGTCTGAAAAAACGCGTTTATTTCGGGCTGAAAAACACGTTTTGAAAAGTGTACTGTTACTGCCCCATAACTTACATGGGGTTGACCAAACTTGCAGAAACATGTTTATTTCTGCTGAAAAACATGTTTTGACATTTTCAGCACACTGGGGTTAAGATCTGAGTGTGTGGGCTCTTCTGAGCCTTGTTGCTACATGGGGATTCAGTTGTCTGAAAAAACGTGTTTATTTCGGGCTGAAGAACACGTTTTGAAAAGTGTACTGTTACTGCCCCATAACTTACATGGGGTTGACCAAACTTGCAGAAACATGTTTATTTCTGCTGAAAAACATGTTTTGACACTTTCAGCACACTGGGGTTAAGATCTGAGTGTGTGGGCTCTTCTGAGCCTTGTTGCTACATGGGGATTCAGTTGTCTGAAAAAACGCGTTTATTTCGGGCTGAAAAACACGTTTTGAAAAGTGTACTGTTACTGCCCCATAACTTACATGGGGTTGACCAAACTTGCAGAAACATGTTTATTTCTGCTGAAAAACATGTTTTGACACTTTCAGCACACTGGGGTTAAGATCTGAGTGTGTGGGCTCTTCTGAGCCTTGTTGCTACATGGGGATTCAGTTGTCTGAAAAAACGCGTTTATTTCGGGCTGAAAAACACGTTTTGAAAAGTGTACTGTTACTGCCCCATAACTTACATGGGGTTGACCAAACTTGCAGAAACATGTTTATTTCTGCTGAAAAACATGTTTTGACACTTTCAGCACACTGGGGTTAAGATCTGAGTGTGTGGGCTCTTCTGAGCCTTGATGCTACATGGGGATTCAGTTGTCTGAGAAAACGCGTTTATTTCGGGCTGAAAAACACGTTTTGAAAAGTGTACTGTTACTGCCCCATAACTTACATGGGGTTGACCAAACTTGCAGAAACATGTTTATTTCTGCTGAAAAACATGTTTTGACACTTTCAGCACACTGGGGTTAAGATCTGAGTGTGTGGGCTCTTCTGAGCCTTGTTGCTACATGGGGATTCAGTTGTCTGAAAAAACGCGTTTATTTCGGGCTGAAAAACACGTTTTGAAAAGTGTACTGTTACTGCCCCATAACTTACATGGGGTTGACCAAACTTGCAGAAACATGTTTATTTCTGCTGAAAAACATGTTTTGACACTTTCAGCACACTGGGGTTAAGATCTGAGTGTGTGGGCTCTTCTGAGCCTTGTTGCTACATGGGGATTCAGTTGTCTGAAAAAACGCATTTATTTCGGGCTGAAAAACACGTTTTGAAAAGTGTACTGTTACTGCCCCATAACTTACATGGGGTTGACCAAACTTGCAGAAACATGTTTATTTCTGCTGAAAAACATGTTTTGACACTTTCAGCACACTGGGGTTAAGATCTGAGTGTGTGGGCTCTTCTGAGCCTTGCTGCTACATGGGGATTCAGTTGTCTGAAAAAACGCGTTTATTTCGGGCTGAAAAACACGTTTTGCAGAGTGTACTGTTACTGCCCCATAACTTACATGGGGTTGACCAAACTTGCAGAAACATGTTTATTTCTGCTGAAAAACACGTTTTGACCCTCTCTGCACACTGGGGTTAAGAGCTGAGTGTGTGGGCTCTTCTGAGACTTGCTGCTACATGGGTATTCAGTTGTCTGAAAAAACGCATTTATTTCGGGCTGAAAAACACGTTTTGAAAAGTGTACTGTTACTGCCCCATAACTTACATGGGGTTGACCAAACTTGCAGAAACATGTTTATTTCTGCTGAAAAACATGTCTTGACACTTTCAGCACACTGGGGTTAAGATCTGAGTGTGTGGGCTCTTCTGAGCCTTGCTGCTACATGGGGATTCAGTTGTCTGAAAAAACGCGTTTATTTCGGGCTGAAAAACACGTTTTGCAGAGTGTACTGTTACTGCCCCATAACTTACATGGGGTTGACCAAACTTGCAGAAACATGTTTATTTCTGCTGAAAAACACGTTTTGACCCTTTCTGCACACTGGGGTTAAGATCTGAGTGTGTGGGCTCTTCTGAGCCTTGCTGCTACATGGGTATTCAGTTGTCTGAAAAAACGCGTTTATTTCGGGCTGAAAAACACGTTTTGAAAAGTGTACTGTTACTGCCCCATAACTTACATGGGGTTGACCAAACTTGCAGAAACATGTTTATTTCTGCTGAAAAACATGTTTTGACACTTTCAGCACACTGGGGTTAAGATCTGAGTGTGTGGGCTCTTCTGAGCCTTGTTGCTACATGGGGATTCAGTTGTCTGAAAAAACGCGTTTATTTCGGGCTGAAAAACACGTTTTGAAAAGTGTACTGTTACTGCCCCATAACTTACATGGGGTTGACCAAACTTGCAGAAACATGTTTATTTCTGCTGAAAAACATGTTTTGACCCTTTCTGCACACTGGGGTTAAGATCTGAGTGTGTGGGCTCTTCTGAGCCTTGCTGCTACATGGGTATTCAGTTGTCTGAAAAAACGCGTTTATTTCGGGCTGAAAAACACGTTTTGAAAAGTGTACTGTTACTGCCCCATAACTTACATGGGGTTGACCAAACTTGCAGAAACATGTTTATTTCTGCTGAAAAACACGTTTTGACCCTTTCTGCACACTGGGGTTAAGATCTGAGTGTGTGGGCTCTTCTGAGCCTTGCTGCTACATGGGTATTCAGTTGTCTGAAAAAACGCGTTTATTTCGGGCTGAAAAACACGTTTTGAAAAGTGTACTGTTACTGCCCCATAACTTACATGGGGTTGACCAAACTTGCAGAAACATGTTTATTTCTGCTGAAAAACATGTTTTGAACCTTTCTGCACACTGGGGTTAAGATCTGAGTGTGTGGGCTCTTCTGAGCCTTGTTGCTACATGGGGATTCAGTTGTCTGAAAAAACGCGTTTATTTCGGGCTGAAAAACACGTTTTGAAAAGTGTACTGTTACTGCCCCATAACTTACATGGGGTTGACCAAACTTGCAGAAACATGTTTATTTCTGCTGAAAAACATGTTTTGACACTTTCAGCACACTGGGGTTAAGATCTGAGTGTGTGGGCTCTTCTGAGCCTTGCTGCTACATGGGGATTCAGTTGTCTGAAAAAACGCGTTTATTTCGGGCTGAAAAACACGTTTTGCAGAGTGTACTGTTACTGCCCCATAACTTACATGGGGCTGACCAAACTTGCAGAAACATGTTTATTTCTGCTGAAAAACATGTTTTGAACCTTTCTGCACACTGGGGTTAAGATCTGAGTGTGTGGGCTCTTCTGAGCCTTGTTGCTACATGGGGATTCAGTTGTCTGAAAAAACGTGTTTATTTCGGGCTGAAAAACACGTTTTGAAAAGTGTACTGTTACTGCCCCATAACTTACATGGGGTTGACCAAACTTGCAGAAACATGTTTATTTCTGCTGAAAAACATGTTTTGACACTTTCAGCACACTGGGGTTAAGATCTGAGTGTGTGGGCTCTTCTGAGCCTTGTTGCTACATGGGGATTCAGTTGTCTGAAAAAACGCGTTTATTTCGGGCTGAAAAACACGTTTTGAAAAGTGTACTGTTACTGCCCCATAACTTACATGGGGTTGACCAAACTTGCAGAAACATGTTTATTTCTGCTGAAAAACACGTTTTGACCCTTTCTGCACACTGGGGTTAAGATCTGAGTGTGTGGGCTCTTCTGAGCCTTGCTGCTACATGGGTATTCAGTTGTCTGAAAAAACGCGTTTATTTCGGGCTGAAAAACACGTTTTGAAAAGTGTACTGTTACTGCCCCATAACTTACATGGGGTTGACCAAACTTGCAGAAACATGTTTATTTCTGCTGAAAAACATGTTTTGAACCTTTCTGCACACTGGGGTTAAGATCTGAGTGTGTGGGCTCTTCTGAGCCTTGTTGCTACATGGGGATTCAGTTGTCTGAAAAAACGCGTTTATTTCGGGCTGAAAAACACGTTTTGAAAAGTGTACTGTTACTGCCCCATAACTTACATGGGGTTGACCAAACTTGCAGAAACATGTTTATTTCTGCTGAAAAACATGTTTTGACACTTTCAGCACACTGGGGATAAGATCTGAGTGTGTGGGCTCTTCTGAGCCTTGTTGCTACATGGGGATTCAGTTGTCTGAAAAAACGCGTTTATTTCGGGCTGAAAAACACGTTTTGAAAAGTGTACTGTTACTGCCCCATAACTTACATGGGGTTGACCAAACTTGCAGAAACATGTTTATTTCTGCTGAAAAACATGTTTTGACATTTTCAGCACACTGGGGTTAAGATCTGAGTGTGTGGGCTCTTCTGAGCCTTGTTGCTACATGGGGATTCAGTTGTCTGAAAAAACGTGTTTATTTCGGGCTGAAAAACACGTTTTGAAAAGTGTACTGTTACTGCCCCATAACTTACATGGGGTTGACCAAACTTGCAGAAACATGTTTATTTCTGCTGAAAAACATGTTTTGACACTTTCAGCACACTGGGGTTAAGATCTGAGTGTGTGGGCTCTTCTGAGCCTTGTTGCTACATGGGGATTCAGTTGTCTGAAAAAACGCGTTTATTTCGGGCTGAAAAACACATTTTGAAAAGTGTACTGTTACTGCCCCATAACTTACATGGGGTTGACCAAACTTGCAGAAACATGTTTATTTCTGCTGAAAAACATGTTTTGACACTTTCAGCACACTGGGGTTAAGATCTGAGTGTGTGGGCTCTTCTGAGCCTTGTTGCTACATGGGGATTCAGTTGTCTGAAAAAACGCGTTTATTTCGGGCTGAAAAACACGTTTTGAAAAGTGTACTGTTACTGCCCCATAACTTACATGGGGTTGACCAAACTTGCAGAAACATGTTTATTTCTGCTGAAAAACATGTTTTGACACTTTCAGCACACTGGGGTTAAGATCTGAGTGTGTGGGCTCTTCTGAGCCTTGATGCTACATGGGGATTCAGTTGTCTGAAAAAACGCGTTTATTTCGGGCTGAAAAACACGTTTTGAAAAGTGTACTGTTACTGCCCCATAACTTACATGGGGTTGACCAAACTTGCAGAAACATGTTTATTTCTGCTGAAAAACATGTTTTGACACTTTCAGCACACTGGGGTTAAGATCTGAGTGTGTGGGCTCTTCTGAGCCTTGTTGCTACATGGGGATTCAGTTGTCTGAAAAAACGCGTTTATTTCGGGCTGAAAAACACGTTTTGAAAAGTGTACTGTTACTGCCCCATAACTTACATGGGGTTGACCAAACTTGCAGAAACATGTTTATTTCTGCTGAAAAACATGTTTTGACACTTTCAGCACACTGGGGTTAAGATCTGAGTGTGTGGGCTCTTCTGAGCCTTGTTGCTACATGGGGATTCAGTTGTCTGAAAAAACGCATTTATTTCGGGCTGAAAAACACGTTTTGAAAAGTGTACTGTTACTGCCCCATAACTTACATGGGGTTGACCAAACTTGCAGAAACATGTTTATTTCTGCTGAAAAACATGTTTTGACACTTTCAGCACACTGGGGTTAAGATCTGAGTGTGTGGGCTCTTCTGAGCCTTGCTGCTACATGGGGATTCAGTTGTCTGAAAAAACGCGTTTATTTCGGGCTGAAAAACACGTTTTGCAGAGTGTACTGTTACTGCCCCATAACTTACATGGGGTTGACCAAACTTGCAGAAACATGTTTATTTCTGCTGAAAAACACGTTTTGACCCTCTCTGCACACTGGGGTTAAGAGCTGAGTGTGTGGGCTCTTCTGAGACTTGCTGCTACATGGGTATTCAGTTGTCTGAAAAAACGCATTTATTTCGGGCTGAAAAACACGTTTTGAAAAGTGTACTGTTACTGCCCCATAACTTACATGGGGTTGACCAAACTTGCAGAAACATGTTTATTTCTGCTGAAAAACATGTCTTGACACTTTCAGCACACTGGGGTTAAGATCTGAGTGTGTGGGCTCTTCTGAGCCTTGCTGCTACATGGGGATTCAGTTGTCTGAAAAAACGCGTTTATTTCGGGCTGAAAAACACGTTTTGCAGAGTGTACTGTTACTGCCCCATAACTTACATGGGGTTGACCAAACTTGCAGAAACATGTTTATTTCTGCTGAAAAACACGTTTTGACCCTTTCTGCACACTGGGGTTAAGATCTGAGTGTGTGGGCTCTTCTGAGCCTTGCTGCTACATGGGTATTCAGTTGTCTGAAAAAACGCGTTTATTTCGGGCTGAAAAACACGTTTTGAAAAGTGTACTGTTACTGCCCCATAACTTACATGGGGTTGACCAAACTTGCAGAAACATGTTTATTTCTGCTGAAAAACATGTTTTGAACCTTTCTGCACACTGGGGTTAAGATCTGAGTGTGTGGGCTCTTCTGAGCCTTGTTGCTACATGGGGATTCAGTTGTCTGAAAAAACGTGTTTATTTCGGGCTGAAAAACACGTTTTGAAAAGTGTACTGTTACTGCCCCATAACTTACATGGGGTTGACCAAACTTGCAGAAACATGTTTATTTCTGCTGAAAAACATGTTTTGACACTTTCAGCACACTGGGGTTAAGATCTGAGTGTGTGGGCTCTTCTGAGCCTTGTTGCTACATGGGGATTCAGTTGTCTGAAAAAACGCGTTTATTTCGGGCTGAAAAACACGTTTTGAAAAGTGTACTGTTACTGCCCCATAACTTACATGGGGTTGACCAAACTTGCAGAAACATGTTTATTTCTGCTGAAAAACATGTTTTGACACTTTCAGCACACTGGGGTTAAGATCTGAGTGTGTGGGCTCTTCTGAGCCTTGTTGCTACATGGGGATTCAGTTGTCTGAAAAAACGCGTTTATTTCGGGCTGAAAAACACGTTTTGAAAAGTGTACTGTTACTGCCCCATAACTTACATGGGGTTGACCAAACTTGCAGAAACATGTTTATTTCTGCTGAAAAACATGTTTTGACACTTTCAGCACACTGGGGTTAAGATCTGAGTGTGTGGGCTCTTCTGAGCCTTGATGCTACATGGGGATTCAGTTGTCTGAAAAAACGCGTTTATTTCGGGCTGAAAAACACGTTTTGAAAAGTGTACTGTTACTGCCCCATAACTTACATGGGGTTGACCAAACTTGCAGAAACATGTTTATTTCTGCTGAAAAACATGTTTTGACACTTTCAGCACACTGGGGTTAAGATCTGAGTGTGTGGGCTCTTCTGAGCCTTGTTGCTACATGGGGATTCAGTTGTCTGAAAAAACGCGTTTATTTCGGGCTGAAAAACACGTTTTGAAAAGTGTACTGTTACTGCCCCATAACTTACATGGGGTTGACCAAACTTGCAGAAACATGTTTATTTCTGCTGAAAAACATGTTTTGACACTTTCAGCACACTGGGGTTAAGATCTGAGTGTGTGGGCTCTTCTGAGCCTTGTTGCTACATGGGGATTCAGTTGTCTGAAAAAACGCATTTATTTCGGGCTGAAAAACACGTTTTGAAAAGTGTACTGTTACTGCCCCATAACTTACATGGGGTTGACCAAACTTGCAGAAACATGTTTATTTCTGCTGAAAAACATGTTTTGACACTTTCAGCACACTGGGGTTAAGATCTGAGTGTGTGGGCTCTTCTGAGCCTTGCTGCTACATGGGGATTCAGTTGTCTGAAAAAACGCGTTTATTTCGGGCTGAAAAACACGTTTTGCAGAGTGTACTGTTACTGCCCCATAACTTACATGGGGTTGACCAAACTTGCAGAAACATGTTTATTTCTGCTGAAAAACACGTTTTGACCCTCTCTGCACACTGGGGTTAAGAGCTGAGTGTGTGGGCTCTTCTGAGACTTGCTGCTACATGGGTATTCAGTTGTCTGAAAAAACGCATTTATTTCGGGCTGAAAAACACGTTTTGAAAAGTGTACTGTTACTGCCCCATAACTTACATGGGGTTGACCAAACTTGCAGAAACATGTTTATTTCTGCTGAAAAACATGTCTTGACACTTTCAGCACACTGGGGTTAAGATCTGAGTGTGTGGGCTCTTCTGAGCCTTGCTGCTACATGGGTATTCAGTTGTCTGAAAAAACGCGTTTATTTCGGGCTGAAAAACACGTTTTGAAAAGTGTACTGTTACTGCCCCATAACTTACATGGGGTTGACCAAACTTGCAGAAACATGTTTATTTCTGCTGAAAAACATGTTTTGAACCTTTCTGCACACTGGGGTTAAGATCTGAGTGTGTGGGCTCTTCTGAGCCTTGTTGCTACATGGGGATTCAGTTGTCTGAAAAAACGCGTTTATTTCGGGCTGAAAAACACGTTTTGAAAAGTGTACTGTTACTGCCCCATAACTTACATGGGGTTGACCAAACTTGCAGAAACATGTTTATTTCTGCTGAAAAACATGTTTTGACACTTTCAGCACACTGGGGTTAAGATCTGAGTGTGTGGGCTCTTCTGAGCCTTGTTGCTACATGGGGATTCAGTTGTCTGAAAAAACGCGTTTATTTCGGGCTGAAAAACACGTTTTGAAAAGTGTACTGTTACTGCCCCATAACTTACATGGGGTTGACCAAACTTGCAGAAACATGTTTATTTCTGCTGAAAAACATGTTTTGACATTTTCAGCACACTGGGGTTAAGATCTGAGTGTGTGGGCTCTTCTGAGCCTTGTTGCTACATGGGGATTCAGTTGTCTGAAAAAACGTGTTTATTTCGGGCTGAAAAACACGTTTTGAAAAGTGTACTGTTACTGCCCCATAACTTACATGGGGTTGACCAAACTTGCAGAAACATGTTTATTTCTGCTGAAAAACATGTTTTGACACTTTCAGCACACTGGGGTTAAGATCTGAGTGTGTGGGCTCTTCTGAGCCTTGTTGCTACATGGGGATTCAGTTGTCTGAAAAAACGCGTTTATTTCGGGCTGAAAAACACGTTTTGAAAAGTGTACTGTTACTGCCCCATAACTTACATGGGGTTGACCAAACTTGCAGAAACATGTTTATTTCTGCTGAAAAACATGTTTTGACACTTTCAGCACACTGGGGTTAAGATCTGAGTGTGTGGGCTCTTCTGAGCCTTGTTGCTACATGGGGATTCAGTTGTCTGAAAAAACGCATTTATTTCGGGCTGAAAAACACGTTTTGAAAAGTGTACTGTTACTGCCCCATAACTTACATGGGGTTGACCAAACTTGCAGAAACATGTTTATTTCTGCTGAAAAACATGTTTTGACACTTTCAGCACACTGGGGTTAAGATCTGAGTGTGTGGGCTCTTCTGAGCCTTGCTGCTACATGGGGATTCAGTTGTCTGAAAAAACGCGTTTATTTCGGGCTGAAAAACACGTTTTGCAGAGTGTACTGTTACTGCCCCATAACTTACATGGGGTTGACCAAACTTGCAGAAACATGTTTATTTCTGCTGAAAAACACGTTTTGACCCTCTCTGCACACTGGGGTTAAGAGCTGAGTGTGTGGGCTCTTCTGAGACTTGCTGCTACATGGGTATTCAGTTGTCTGAAAAAACGCATTTATTTCGGGCTGAAAAACACGTTTTGAAAAGTGTACTGTTACTGCCCCATAACTTACATGGGGTTGACCAAACTTGCAGAAACATGTTTATTTCTGCTGAAAAACATGTCTTGACACTTTCAGCACACTGGGGTTAAGATCTGAGTGTGTGGGCTCTTCTGAGCCTTGCTGCTACATGGGGATTCAGTTGTCTGAAAAAACGCGTTTATTTCGGGCTGAAAAACACGTTTTGCAGAGTGTACTGTTACTGCCCCATAACTTACATGGGGTTGACCAAACTTGCAGAAACATGTTTATTTCTGCTGAAAAACACGTTTTGACCCTTTCTGCACACTGGGGTTAAGATCTGAGTGTGTGGGCTCTTCTGAGCCTTGCTGCTACATGGGTATTCAGTTGTCTGAAAAAACGCGTTTATTTCGGGCTGAAAAACACGTTTTGAAAAGTGTACTGTTACTGCCCCATAACTTACATGGGGTTGACCAAACTTGCAGAAACATGTTTATTTCTGCTGAAAAACATGTTTTGAACCTTTCTGCACACTGGGGTTAAGATCTGAGTGTGTGGGCTCTTCTGAGCCTTGTTGCTACATGGGGATTCAGTTGTCTGAAAAAACGTGTTTATTTCGGGCTGAAAAACACGTTTTGAAAAGTGTACTGTTACTGCCCCATAACTTACATGGGGTTGACCAAACTTGCAGAAACATGTTTATTTCTGCTGAAAAACATGTTTTGACACTTTCAGCACACTGGGGTTAAGATCTGAGTGTGTGGGCTCTTCTGAGCCTTGTTGCTACATGGGGATTCAGTTGTCTGAAAAAACGCGTTTATTTCGGGCTGAAAAACACGTTTTGAAAAGTGTACTGTTACTGCCCCATAACTTACATGGGGTTGACCAAACTTGCAGAAACATGTTTATTTCTGCTGAAAAACATGTTTTGACACTTTCAGCACACTGGGGTAAAGATCTGAGTGTGTGGGCTCTTCTGAGCCTTGTTGCTACATGGGGATTCAGTTGTCTGAAAAAACGCGTTTATTTCGGGCTGAAAAACACGTTTTGAAAAGTGTACTGTTACTGCCCCATAACTTACATGGGGTTGACCAAACTTGCAGAAACATGTTTATTTCTGCTGAAAAACATGTTTTGACACTTTCAGCACACTGGGGTTAAGATCTGAGTGTGTGGGCTCTTCTGAGCCTTGATGCTACATGGGGATTCAGTTGTCTGAAAAAACGCGTTTATTTCGGGCTGAAAAACACGTTTTGAAAAGTGTACTGTTACTGCCCCATAACTTACATGGGGTTGACCAAACTTGCAGAAACATGTTTATTTCTGCTGAAAAACATGTTTTGACACTTTCAGCACACTGGGGTTAAGATCTGAGTGTGTGGGCTCTTCTGAGCCTTGTTGCTACATGGGGATTCAGTTGTCTGAAAAAACGCGTTTATTTCGGGCTGAAAAACACGTTTTGAAAAGTGTACTGTTACTGCCCCATAACTTACATGGGGTTGACCAAACTTGCAGAAACATGTTTATTTCTGCTGAAAAACATGTTTTGACACTTTCAGCACACTGGGGTTAAGATCTGAGTGTGTGGGCTCTTCTGAGCCTTGTTGCTACATGGGGATTCAGTTGTCTGAAAAAACGCATTTATTTCGGGCTGAAAAACACGTTTTGAAAAGTGTACTGTTACTGCCCCATAACTTACATGGGGTTGACCAAACTTGCAGAAACATGTTTATTTCTGCTGAAAAACATGTTTTGACACTTTCAGCACACTGGGGTTAAGATCTGAGTGTGTGGGCTCTTCTGAGCCTTGCTGCTACATGGGGATTCAGTTGTCTGAAAAAACGCGTTTATTTCGGGCTGAAAAACACGTTTTGCAGAGTGTACTGTTACTGCCCCATAACTTACATGGGGTTGACCAAACTTGCAGAAACATGTTTATTTCTGCTGAAAAACACGTTTTGACCCTCTCTGCACACTGGGGTTAAGAGCTGAGTGTGTGGGCTCTTCTGAGACTTGCTGCTACATGGGTATTCAGTTGTCTGAAAAAACGCATTTATTTCGGGCTGAAAAACACGTTTTGAAAAGTGTACTGTTACTGCCCCATAACTTACATGGGGTTGACCAAACTTGCAGAAACATGTTTATTTCTGCTGAAAAACATGTCTTGACACTTTCAGCACACTGGGGTTAAGATCTGAGTGTGTGGGCTCTTCTGAGCCTTGCTGCTACATGGGTATTCAGTTGTCTGAAAAAACGCGTTTATTTCGGGCTGAAAAACACGTTTTGAAAAGTGTACTGTTACTGCCCCATAACTTACATGGGGTTGACCAAACTTGCAGAAACATTTTTATTTCTGCTGAAAAACATGTTTTGAACCTTTCTGCACACTGGGGTTAAGATCTGAGTGTGTGGGCTCTTCTGAGCCTTGTTGCTACATGGGGATTCAGTTGTCTGAAAAAACGCGTTTATTTCGGGCTGAAAAACACGTTTTGAAAAGTGTACTGTTACTGCCCCATAACTTACATGGGGTTGACCAAACTTGCAGAAACATGTTTATTTCTGCTGAAAAACATGTTTTGACACTTTCAGCACACTGGGGTTAAGATCTGAGTGTGTGGGCTCTTCTGAGCCTTGTTGCTACATGGGGATTCAGTTGTCTGAAAAAACGCGTTTATTTCGGGCTGAAAAACACGTTTTGAAAAGTGTACTGTTACTGCCCCATAACTTACATGGGGTTGACCAAACTTGCAGAAACATGTTTATTTCTGCTGAAAAACATGTTTTGACATTTTCAGCACACTGGGGTTAAGATCTGAGTGTGTGGGCTCTTCTGAGCCTTGTTGCTACATGGGGATTCAGTTGTCTGAAAAAACGTGTTTATTTCGGGCTGAAAAACACGTTTTGAAAAGTGTACTGTTACTGCCCCATAACTTACATGGGGTTGACCAAACTTGCAGAAACATGTTTATTTCTGCTGAAAAACATGTTTTGACACTTTCAGCACACTGGGGTTAAGATCTGAGTGTGTGGGCTCTTCTGAGCCTTGTTGCTACATGGGGATTCAGTTGTCTGAAAAAACGCGTTTATTTCGGGCTGAAAAACACGTTTTGAAAAGTGTACTGTTACTGCCCCATAACTTACATGGGGTTGACCAAACTTGCAGAAACATGTTTATTTCTGCTGAAAAACATGTTTTGACACTTTCAGCACACTGGGGTTAAGATCTGAGTGTGTGGGCTCTTCTGAGCCTTGTTGCTACATGGGGATTCAGTTGTCTGAAAAAACGCGTTTATTTCGGGCTGAAAAACACGTTTTGAAAAGTGTACTGTTACTGCCCCATAACTTACATGGGGTTGACCAAACTTGCAGAAACATGTTTATTTCTGCTGAAAAACATGTTTTGACACTTTCAGCAAACTGGGGTTAAGATCTGAGTGTGTGGGCTCTTCTGAGCCTTGATGCTACATGGGGATTCAGTTGTCTGAAAAAACGCGTTTATTTCGGGCTGAAAAACACGTTTTGAAAAGTGTACTGTTACTGCCCCATAACTTACATGGGGTTGACCAAACTTGCAGAAACATGTTTATTTCTGCTGAAAAACATGTTTTGACACTTTCAGCACACTGGGGTTAAGATCTGAGTGTGTGGGCTCTTCTGAGCCTTGTTGCTACATGGGGATTCAGTTGTCTGAAAAAACGCGTTTATTTCGGGCTGAAAAACACGTTTTGAAAAGTGTACTGTTACTGCCCCATAACTTACATGGGGTTGACCAAACTTGCAGAAACATGTTTATTTCTGCTGAAAAACATGTTTTGACACTTTCAGCACACTGGGGTTAAGATCTGAGTGTGTGGGCTCTTCTGAGCCTTGTTGCTACATGGGGATTCAGTTGTCTGAAAAAACGCATTTATTTCGGGCTGAAAAACACGTTTTGAAAAGTGTACTGTTACTGCCCCATAACTTACATGGGGTTGACCAAACTTGCAGAAACATGTTTATTTCTGCTGAAAAACATGTTTTGACACTTTCAGCACACTGGGGTTAAGATCTGAGTGTGTGGGCTCTTCTGAGCCTTGCTGCTACATGGGGATTCAGTTGTCTGAAAAAACGCGTTTATTTCGGGCTGAAAAACACGTTTTGCAGAGTGTACTGTTACTGCCCCATAACTTACATGGGGTTGACCAAACTTGCAGAAACATGTTTATTTCTGCTGAAAAACACGTTTTGACCCTCTCTGCACACTGGGGTTAAGAGCTGAGTGTGTGGGCTCTTCTGAGACTTGCTGCTACATGGGTATTCAGTTGTCTGAAAAAACGCATTTATTTCGGGCTGAAAAACACGTTTTGAAAAGTGTACTGTTACTGCCCCATAACTTACATGGGGTTGACCAAACTTGCAGAAACATGTTTATTTCTGCTGAAAAACATGTCTTGACACTTTCAGCACACTGGGGTTAAGATCTGAGTGTGTGGGCTCTTCTGAGCCTTGCTGCTACATGGGGATTCAGTTGTCTGAAAAAACGCGTTTATTTCGGGCTGAAAAACACGTTTTGCAGAGTGTACTGTTACTGCCCCATAACTTACATGGGGTTGACCAAACTTGCAGAAACATGTTTATTTCTGCTGAAAAACACGTTTTGACCCTTTCTGCACACTGGGGTTAAGATCTGAGTGTGTGGGCTCTTCTGAGCCTTGCTGCTACATGGGTATTCAGTTGTCTGAAAAAACGCGTTTATTTCGGGCTGAAAAACACGTTTTGAAAAGTGTACTGTTACTGCCCCATAACTTACATGGGGTTGACCAAACTTGCAGAAACATGTTTATTTCTGCTGAAAAACATGTTTTGACACTTTCAGCACACTGGGGTTAAGATCTGAGTGTGTGGGCTCTTCTGAGCCTTGTTGCTACATGGGGATTCAGTTGTCTGAAAAAACGCGTTTATTTCGGGCTGAAAAACACGTTTTGAAAAGTGTAATGTTACTGCCCCATAACTTACATGGGGTTGACCAAACTTGCAGAAACATGTTTATTTCTGCTGAAAAACATGTTTTGACACTTTCAGCACACTGGGGTTAAGATCTGAGTGTGTGGGCTCTTCTGAGCCTTGTTGCTACATGGGGATTCAGTTGTCTGAAAAAACGCGTTTATTTCGGGCTGAAAAACACGTTTTGAAAAGTGTACTGTTACTGCCCCATAACTTACATGGGGTTGACCAAACTTGCAGAAACATGTTTATTTCTGCTGAAAAACATGTTTTGACACTTTCAGCACACTGGGGTTAAGATCTGAGTGTGTGGGCTCTTCTGAGCCTTGTTGCTACATGGGGATTCAGTTGTCTGAAAAAACGCGTTTATTTCGGGCTGAAAAACACGTTTTGAAAAGTGTACTGTTACTGCCCCATAACTTACATGGGGTTGACCAAACTTGCAGAAACATGTTTATTTCTGCTGAAAAACATGTTTTGACACTTTCAGCAAACTGGGGTTAAGATCTGAGTGTGTGGGCTCTTCTGAGCCTTGATGCTACATGGGGATTCAGTTGTCTGAAAAAACGCGTTTATTTCGGGCTGAAAAACACGTTTTGAAAAGTGTACTGTTACTGCCCCATAACTTACATGGGGTTGACCAAACTTGCAGAAACATGTTTATTTCTGCTGAAAAACATGTTTTGACACTTTCAGCACACTGGGGTTAAGATCTGAGTGTGTGGGCTCTTCTGAGCCTTGTTGCTACATGGGGATTCAGTTGTCTGAAAAAACGCATTTATTTCGGGCTGAAAAACACGTTTTGAAAAGTGTACTGTTACTGCCCCATAACTTACATGGGGTTGACCAAACTTGCAGAAACATGTTTATTTCTGCTGAAAAACATGTTTTGACACTTTCAGCACACTGGGGTTAAGATCTGAGTGTGTGGGCTCTTCTGAGCCTTGCTGCTACATGGGGATTCAGTTGTCTGAAAAAACGCGTTTATTTCGGGCTGAAAAACACGTTTTGCAGAGTGTACTGTTACTGCCCCATAACTTACATGGGGTTGACCAAACTTGCAGAAACATGTTTATTTCTGCTGAAAAACATGTTTTGACACTTTCAGCACACTGGGGTTAAGATCTGAGTGTGTGGGCTCTTCTGAGCCTTGTTGCTACATGGGGATTCAGTTGTCTGAAAAAACGCGTTTATTTCGGGCTGAAAAACACGTTTTGAAAAGTGTACTGTTACTGCCCCATAACTTACATGGGGTTGACCAAACTTGCAGAAACATGTTTATTTCTGCTGAAAAACATGTTTTGACACTTTCAGCACACTGGGGTTAAGATCTGAGTGTGTGGGCTCTTCTGAGCCTTGTTGCTACATGGGGATTCAGTTGTCTGAAAAAACGCATTTATTTCGGGCTGAAAAACACGTTTTGAAAAGTGTACTGTTACTGCCCCATAACTTACATGGGGTTGACCAAACTTGCAGAAACATGTTTATTTCTGCTGAAAAACATGTTTTGACACTTTCAGCACACTGGGGTTAAGATCTGAGTGTGTGGGCTCTTCTGAGCCTTGCTGCTACATGGGGATTCAGTTGTCTGAAAAAACGCATTTATTTCGGGCTGAAAAACACGTTTTGAAAAGTGTACTGTTACTGCCCCATAACTTACATGGGGTTGACCAAACTTGCAGAAACATGTTTATTTCTGCTGAAAAACATGTCTTGACACTTTCAGCACACTGGGGTTAAGATCTGAGTGTGTGGGCTCTTCTGAGCCTTGCTGCTACATGGGGATTCAGTTGTCTGAAAAAACGCGTTTATTTCGGGCTGAAAAACACGTTTTGCAGAGTGTACTGTTACTGCCCCATAACTTACATGGGGTTGACCAAACTTGCAGAAACATGTTTATTTCTGCTGAAAAACACGTTTTGACCCTTTCTGCACACTGGGGTTAAGATCTGAGTGTGTGGGCTCTTCTGAGCCTTGCTGCTACATGGGTATTCAGTTGTCTGAAAAACGCGTTTATTTCGGGCTGAAAAACACGTTTTGAAAAGTGTACTGTTACTGCCCCATAACTTACATGGGGTTGACCAAACTTGCAGAAACATGTTTATTTCTGCTGAAAAACATGTTTTGAACCTTTCTGCACACTGGGGTTAAGATCTGAGTGTGTGGGCTCTTCTGAGCCTTGTTGCTACATGGGGATTCAGTTGTCTGAAAAAACGTGTTTATTTCGGGCTGAAAAACACGTTTTGAAAAGTGTACTGTTACTGCCCCATAACTTACATGGGGTTGACCAAACTTGCAGAAACATGTTTATTTCTGCTGAAAAACATGTTTTGACACTTTCAGCACACTGGGGTTAAGATCTGAGTGTGTGGGCTCTTCTGAGCCTTGTTGCTACATGGGGATTCAGTTGTCTGAAAAAACGCGTTTATTTCGGGCTGAAAAACACGTTTTGCAGAGTGTACTGTTACTGCCCCATAACTTACATGGGGTTGACCAAACTTGCAGAAACATGTTTATTTCTGCTGAAAAATACGTTTTGACCCTTTCTGCACACTGGGGTTAAGAGCTGAGTGTGTGGGCTCTTCTGAGACTTGCTGCTACATAGGGATTCAGTTGTCTGAAAAAACGCGTTTATTTCGGGCTGAAAAACTCGTTTTGAAAAGTGTACTGTTACTGCCCCATAACTTACATGGGGTTGACCAAACCTGCAGAAACATGTTTATTTCTGCTGAAAAACATGTCTTGACACTTTCAGCACACTGGGGTTAAGATCTGAGTGTGTGGGCTCTTCTGAGCCTTGTTGCTACATGGGGATTCAGTTGTCTGAAAAAACGCGTTTATTTCGGGCTGAAAAACACGTTTTGCAGAGTGTACTGTTACTGCCCCATAACTTACATGGGGTTGACCAAACTTGCAGAAACATGTTTATTTCTGCTGAAAAACACGTTTTGACCCTTTCTGCACACTGGGGTTAAGATCTGAGTGTGTGGGCTCTTCTGAGCCTTGCTGCTACATGGGTATTCAGTTGTCTGAAAAAACGCGTTTATTTCGGGCTGAAAAACACGTTTTGAAAAGTGTACTGTTACTGCCCCATAACTTACATGGGGTTGACCAAACTTGCAGAAACATGTTTATTTCTGCTGAAAAACATGTTTTGACCCTTTCTGCACACTGGGGTTAAGAGCTGAGTGTGTGGGCTCTTCTGAGACTTGCTGCTACATAGGGATTCAGTTGTCTGAAAAAACGCGTTTATTTCGGGCTGAAAAACACGTTTTGAAAAGTGTACTGTTACTGCCCCATAACTTACATGGGGTTGACCAAACCTGCAGAAACATGTTTATTTCTGCTGAAAAACATGTCTTGACACTTTCAGCACACTGGGGTTAAGATCTGAGTGTGTGGGCTCTTCTGAGCCTTGTTGCTACATGGGGATTCAGTTGTCTGAAAAAACGCGTTTATTTCGGGCTGAAAAACACGTTTTGCAGAGTGTACTGTTACTGCCCCATAACTTACATGGGGTTGACCAAACTTGCAGAAACATGTTTATTTCTGCTGAAAAACACGTTTTGACCCTTTCTGCACACTGGGGTTAAGATCTGAGTGTGTGGGCTCTTCTGAGCCTTGCTGCTACATGGGTATTCAGTTGTCTGAAAAAACGCGTTTATTTCGGGCTGAAAAACACGTTTTGAAAAGTGTACTGTTACTGCCCCATAACTTACATGGGGTTGACCAAACTTGCAGAAACATGTTTATTTCTGCTGAAAAACATGTTTTGACCCTTTCTGCACACTGGGGTTAAGATCTGAGTGTGTGGGCTCTTCTGAGCCTTGCTGCTACATGGGTATTCAGTTGTCTGAAAAAACGCGTTTATTTCGGGCTGAAAAACACGTTTTGAAAAGTGTACTGTTACTGCCCCATAACTTACATGGGGTTGACCAAACTTGCAGAAACATGTTTATTTCTGCTGAAAAACATGTTTTGACACTTTCTGCACACTGGGGTTAAGATCTGAGTGTGTGGGCTCTTCTGAGCCTTGCTGCTACATGGGGATTCAGTTGTCTGAAAAAACGCGTTTATTTCGGGCTGAAAAACACGTTTTGAAAAGTGTACTGTTACTGCCCCATAACTTACATGGGGTTGACCAAACTTGCAGAAACATGTTTATTTCTGCTGAAAAACATGTTTTGAACCTTTCTGCACACTGGGGTTAAGATCTGAGTGTGTGGGCTCTTCTGAGCCTTGTTGCTACATGGGGATTCAGTTGTCTGAAAAAACGCGTTTATTTCGGGCTGAAAAACACGTTTTGAAAAGTGTACTGTTACTGCCCCATAACTTACATGGGGTTGACCAAACTTGCAGAAACATGTTTATTTCTGCTGAAAAACACGTTTTGACACTTTCAGCACACTGGGGTTAAGATCTGAGTGTGTGGGCTCTTCTGAGCCTTGCTGCTACATGGGTATTCAGTTGTCTGAAAAAACGCGTTTATTTCGGGCTGAAAAACACGTTTTGAAAAGTGTACTGTTACTGCCCCATAACTTACATGGGGTTGACCAAACTTGCAGAAACATGTTTATTTCTGCTGAAAAACATGTTTTGACCCTTTCTGCACACTGGGGTTAAGATCTGAGTGTGTGGGCTCTTCTGAGCCTTGCTGCTACATGGGTATTCAGTTGTCTGAAAAAACGCGTTTATTTCGGGCTGAAAAACACGTTTTGAAAAGTGTACTGTTACTGCCCCATAACTTACATGGGGTTGACCAAACTTGCAGAAACATGTTTATTTCTGCTGAAAAACATGTTTTGACACTTTCAGCACACTGGGGTTAAGATCTGAGTGTGTGGGCTCTTCTGAGCCTTGCTGCTACATGGGGATTCAGTTGTCTGAAAAAACGCGTTTATTTCGGGCTGAAAAACACGTTTTGCAGAGTGTACTGTTACTGCCCCATAACTTACATGGGGTTGACCAAACTTGCAGAAACATGTTTATTTCTGCTGAAAAACATGTTTTGACCCTTTCTGCACACTGGGGTTAAGATCTGAGTGTGTGGGCTCTTCTGAGCCTTGCTGCTACATAGGGATTCAGTTGTCTGAAAAAACGCGTTTATTTCGGGCTGAAAAACACGTTTTGAAAAGTGTACTGTTACTGCCCCATAACTTACATGGGGTTGACCAAACTTGCAGAAACATGTTTATTTCTGCTGAAAAACACGTTTTGACACTTTCAGCACACTGGGGTTAAGATCTGAGTGTGTGGGCTCTTCTGAGCCTTGTTGCTACATGGGGATTCAGTTGTCTGAAAAAACGCGTTTATTTCGGGCTGAAAAACACGTTTTGAAAAGTGTACTGTTACTGCCCCATAACTTACATGGGGTTGACCAAACTTGCAGAAACATGTTTATTTCTGCTGAAAAACATGTTTTGACACTTTCAGCACACTGGGGTTAAGATCTGAGTGTGTGGGCTCTTCTGAGCCTTGCTGCTACATGGGGATTCAGTTGTCTGAAAAAACGCGTTTATTTCGGGCTGAAAAACACGTTTTGCAGAGTGTACTGTTACTGCCCCATAACTTACATGGGGTTGACCAAACTTGCAGAAACATGTTTATTTCTGCTGAAAAACATGTTTTGACCCTTTCTGCACACTGGGGTTAAGAGCTGAGTGTGTGGGCTCTTCTGAGACTTGCTGCTACATAGGGATTCAGTTGTCTGAAAAAACGCGTTTATTTCGGGCTGAAAAACACGTTTTGAAAAGTGTACTGTTACTGCCCCATAACTTACATGGGGTTGACCAAACCTGCAGAAACATGTTTATTTCTGCTGAAAAACATGTCTTGACACTTTCAGCACACTGGGGTTAAGATCTGAGTGTGTGGGCTCTTCTGAGCCTTGTTGCTACATGGGGATTCAGTTGTCTGAAAAAACGCGTTTATTTCGGGCTGAAAAACACGTTTTGCAGAGTGTACTGTTACTGCCCCATAACTTACATGGGGTTGACCAAACTTGCAGAAACATGTTTATTTCTGCTGAAAAACACGTTTTGACCCTTTCTGCACACTGGGGTTAAGATCTGAGTGTGTGGGCTCTTCTGAGCCTTGCTGCTACATGGGTATTCAGTTGTCTGAAAAAACGCGTTTATTTCGGGCTGAAAAACACGTTTTGAAAAGTGTACTGTTACTGCCCCATAACTTACATGGGGTTGACCAAACTTGCAGAAACATGTTTATTTCTGCTGAAAAACATGTTTTGACCCTTTCTGCACACTGGGGTTAAGAGCTGAGTGTGTGGGCTCTTCTGAGACTTGCTGCTACATAGGGATTCAGTTGTCTGAAAAAACGCGTTTATTTCGGGCTGAAAAACACGTTTTGAAAAGTGTACTGTTACTGCCCCATAACTTACATGGGGTTGACCAAACCTGCAGAAACATGTTTATTTCTGCTGAAAAACATGTCTTGACACTTTCAGCACACTGGGGTTAAGATCTGAGTGTGTGGGCTCTTCTGAGCCTTGTTGCTACATGGGGATTCAGTTGTCTGAAAAAACGCGTTTATTTCGGGCTGAAAAACACGTTTTGAAAAGTGTACTGTTACTGCCCCATAACTTACATGGGGTTGACCAAACTTGCAGAAACATGTTTATTTCTGCTGAAAAACATGTTTTGACCCTTTCTGCACACTGGGGTTAAGATCTGAGTGTGTGGGCTCTTCTGAGCCTTGCTGCTACATGGGTATTCAGTTGTCTGAAAAAACGCGTTTATTTCGGGCTGAAAAACACGTTTTGAAAAGTGTACTGTTACTGCCCCATAACTTACATGGGGTTGACCAAACTTGCAGAAACATGTTTATTTCTGCTGAAAAACATGTTTTGACACTTTCTGCACACTGGGGTTAAGATCTGAGTGTGTGGGCTCTTCTGAGCCTTGCTGCTACATGGGTATTCAGTTGTCTGAAAAAACGCGTTTATTTCGGGCTGAAAAACACGTTTTGAAAAGTGTACTGTTACTGCCCCATAACTTACATGGGGTTGACCAAACTTGCAGAAACATGTTTATTTCTGCTGAAAAACATGTTTTGAACCTTTCTGCACACTGGGGTTAAGATCTGAGTGTGTGGGCTCTTCTGAGCCTTGTTGCTACATGGGGATTCAGTTGTCTGAAAAAACGCGTTTATTTCGGGCTGAAAAACACGTTTTGAAAAGTGTACTGTTACTGCCCCATAACTTACATGGGGTTGACCAAACTTGCAGAAACATGTTTATTTCTGCTCAAAAACACGTTTTGACACTTTCAGCACACTGGGGTTAAGATCTGAGTGTGTGGGCTCTTCTGAGCCTTGTTGCTACATGGGGATTCAGTTGTCTGAAAAAACGCGTTTATTTCGGGCTGAAAAACACGTTTTGAAAAGTGTACTGTTACTGCCCCATAACTTACATGGGGTTGACCAAACTTGCAGAAACATGTTTATTTCTGCTGAAAAACATGTTTTGACACTTTCAGCACACTGGGGTTAAGATCTGAGTGTGTGGGCTCTTCTGAGCCTTGCTGCTACATGGGTATTCAGTTGTCTGAAAAAACGCGTTTATTTCGGGCTGAAAAACACGTTTTGAAAAGTGTACTGTTACTGCCCCATAACTTACATGGGGTTGACCAAACTTGCAGAAACATGTTTATTTCTGCTGAAAAACATGTTTTGACCCTTTCTGCACACTGGGGTTAAGATCTGAGTGTGTGGGCTCTTCTGAGCCTTGCTGCTACATGGGTATTCAGTTGTCTGAAAAAAAGCGTTTATTTCGGGCTGAAAAACACGTTTTGAAAAGTGTACTGTTACTGCCCCATAACTTACATGGGGTTGACCAAACTTGCAGAAACATGTTTATTTCTGCTGAAAAACATGTTTTGACACTTTCTGCACACTGGGGTTAAGATCTGAGTGTGTGGGCTCTTCTGAGCCTTGCTGCTACATGGGTATTCAGTTGTCTGAAAAAAAGCGTTTATTTCGGGCTGAAAAACACGTTTTGAAAAGTGTACTGTTACTGCCCCATAACTTACATGGGGTTGACCAAACTTGCAGAAACATGTTTATTTCTGCTGAAAAACATGTTTTGAACCTTTCTGCACACTGGGGTTAAGATCTGAGTGTGTGGGCTCTTCTGAGCCTTGTTGCTACATGGGGATTCAGTTGTCTGAAAAAACGCGTTTATTTCGGGCTGAAAAACACGTTTTGAAAAGTGTACTGTTACTGCCCCATAACTTACATGGGGTTGACCAAACTTGCAGAAACATGTTTATTTCTGCTGAAAAACATGTTTTGACACTTTCAGCACACTGGGGTTAAGATCTGAGTGTGTGGGCTCTTCTGAGCCTTGCTGCTACATGGGGATTCAGTTGTCTGAAAAAACGCGTTTATTTCGGGCTGAAAAACACGTTTTGCAGAGTGTACTGTTACTGCCCCATAACTTACATGGGGTTGACCAAACTTGCAGAAACATGTTTATTTCTGCTGAAAAACATGTTTTGACCCTTTCTGCACACTGGGGTTAAGATCTGAGTGTGTGGGCTCTTCTGAGCCTTGCTGCTACATAGGGATTCAGTTGTCTGAAAAAACGCGTTTATTTCGGGCTGAAAAACACGTTTTGAAAAGTGTACTGTTACTGCCCCATAACTTACATGGGGTTGACCAAACTTGCAGAAACATGTTTATTTCTGCTGAAAAACACGTTTTGACACTTTCAGCACACTGGGGTTAAGATCTGAGTGTGTGGGCTCTTCTGAGCCTTGTTGCTACATGGGGATTCAGTTGTCTGAAAAAACGCGTTTATTTCGGGCTGAAAAACACGTTTTGAAAAGTGTACTGTTACTGCCCCATAACTTACATGGGGTTGACCAAACTTGCAGAAACATGTTTATTTCTGCTGAAAAACATGTTTTGACACTTTCAGCACACTGGGGTTAAGATCTGAGTGTGTGGGCTCTTCTGAGCCTTGCTGCTACATGGGGATTCAGTTGTCTGAAAAAACGCGTTTATTTCGGGCTGAAAAACACGTTTTGCAGAGTGTACTGTTACTGCCCCATAACTTACATGGGGTTGACCAAACTTGCAGAAACATGTTTATTTCTGCTGAAAAACATGTTTTGACCCTTTCTGCACACTGGGGTTAAGAGCTGAGTGTGTGGGCTCTTCTGAGACTTGCTGCTACATAGGGATTCAGTTGTCTGAAAAAACGCGTTTATTTCGGGCTGAAAAACACGTTTTGAAAAGTGTACTGTTACTGCCCCATAACTTACATGGGGTTGACCAAACCTGCAGAAACATGTTTATTTCTGCTGAAAAACATGTCTTGACACTTTCAGCACACTGGGGTTAAGATCTGAGTGTGTGGGCTCTTCTGAGCCTTGTTGCTACATGGGGATTCAGTTGTCTGAAAAAACGCGTTTATTTCGGGCTGAAAAACACGTTTTGCAGAGTGTACTGTTACTGCCCCATAACTTACATGGGGTTGACCAAACTTGCAGAAACATGTTTATTTCTGCTGAAAAACACGTTTTGACCCTTTCTGCACACTGGGGTTAAGATCTGAGTGTGTGGGCTCTTCTGAGCCTTGCTGCTACATGGGTATTCAGTTGTCTGAAAAAACGCGTTTATTTCGGGCTGAAAAACACGTTTTGAAAAGTGTACTGTTACTGCCCCATAACTTACATGGGGTTGACCAAACTTGCAGAAACATGTTTATTTCTGCTGAAAAACATGTTTTGACCCTTTCTGCACACTGGGGTTAAGAGCTGAGTGTGTGGGCTCTTCTGAGACTTGCTGCTACATAGGGATTCAGTTGTCTGAAAAAACGCGTTTATTTCGGGCTGAAAAACACGTTTTGAAAAGTGTACTGTTACTGCCCCATAACTTACATGGGGTTGACCAAACTTGCAGAAACATGTTTATTTCTGCTGAAAAACATGTTTTGACCCTTTCTGCACACTGGGGTTAAGATCTGAGTGTGTGGGCTCTTCTGAGCCTTGCTGCTACATGGGTATTCAGTTGTCTGAAAAAAAGCGTTTATTTCGGGCTGAAAAACACGTTTTGAAAAGTGTACTGTTACTGCCCCATAACTTACATGGGGTTGACCAAACTTGCAGAAACATGTTTATTTCTGCTGAAAAACATGTTTTGACACTTTCTGCACACTGGGGTTAAGATCTGAGTGTGTGGGCTCTTCTGAGCCTTGCTGCTACATGGGTATTCAGTTGTCTGAAAAAAAGCGTTTATTTCGGGCTGAAAAACACGTTTTGAAAAGTGTACTGTTACTGCCCCATAACTTACATGGGGTTGACCAAACTTGCAGAAACATGTTTATTTCTGCTGAAAAACATGTTTTGAACCTTTCTGCACACTGGGGTTAAGATCTGAGTGTGTGGGCTCTTCTGAGCCTTGTTGCTACATGGGGATTCAGTTGTCTGAAAAAACGCGTTTATTTCGGGCTGAAAAACACGTTTTGAAAAGTGTACTGTTACTGCCCCATAACTTACATGGGGTTGACCAAACTTGCAGAAACATGTTTATTTCTGCTGAAAAACATGTTTTGACACTTTCAGCACACTGGGGTTAAGATCTGAGTGTGTGGGCTCTTCTGAGCCTTGCTGCTACATGGGGATTCAGTTGTCTGAAAAAACGCGTTTATTTCGGGCTGAAAAACACGTTTTGCAGAGTGTACTGTTACTGCCCCATAACTTACATGGGGTTGACCAAACTTGCAGAAACATGTTTATTTCTGCTGAAAAACATGTTTTGACCCTTTCTGCACACTGGGGTTAAGATCTGAGTGTGTGGGCTCTTCTGAGCCTTGCTGCTACATAGGGATTCAGTTGTCTGAAAAAACGCGTTTATTTCGGGCTGAAAAACACGTTTTGAAAAGTGTACTGTTACTGCCCCATAACTTACATGGGGTTGACCAAACTTGCAGAAACATGTTTATTTCTGCTGAAAAACACGTTTTGACACTTTCAGCACACTGGGGTTAAGATCTGAGTGTGTGGGCTCTTCTGAGCCTTGTTGCTACATGGGGATTCAGTTGTCTGAAAAAACGCGTTTATTTCGGGCTGAAAAACACGTTTTGAAAAGTGTACTGTTACTGCCCCATAACTTACATGGGGTTGACCAAACTTGCAGAAACATGTTTATTTCTGCTGAAAAACATGTTTTGACACTTTCAGCACACTGGGGTTAAGATCTGAGTGTGTGGGCTCTTCTGAGCCTTGCTGCTACATGGGGATTCAGTTGTCTGAAAAAACGCGTTTATTTCGGGCTGAAAAACACGTTTTGCAGAGTGTACTGTTACTGCCCCATAACTTACATGGGGTTGACCAAACTTGCAGAAACATGTTTATTTCTGCTGAAAAACATGTTTTGACCCTTTCTGCACACTGGGGTTAAGAGCTGAGTGTGTGGGCTCTTCTGAGACTTGCTGCTACATAGGGATTCAGTTGTCTGAAAAAACGCGTTTATTTCGGGCTGAAAAACACGTTTTGAAAAGTGTACTGTTACTGCCCCATAACTTACATGGGGTTGACCAAACCTGCAGAAACATGTTTATTTCTGCTGAAAAACATGTCTTGACACTTTCAGCACACTGGGGTTAAGATCTGAGTGTGTGGGCTCTTCTGAGCCTTGTTGCTACATGGGGATTCAGTTGTCTGAAAAAACGCGTTTATTTCGGGCTGAAAAACACGTTTTGCAGAGTGTACTGTTACTGCCCCATAACTTACATGGGGTTGACCAAACTTGCAGAAACATGTTTATTTCTGCTGAAAAACACGTTTTGACCCTTTCTGCACACTGGGGTTAAGATCTGAGTGTGTGGGCTCTTCTGAGCCTTGCTGCTACATGGGTATTCAGTTGTCTGAAAAAACGCGTTTATTTCGGGCTGAAAAACACGTTTTGAAAAGTGTACTGTTACTGCCCCATAACTTACATGGGGTTGACCAAACTTGCAGAAACATGTTTATTTCTGCTGAAAAACATGTTTTGACCCTTTCTGCACACTGGGGTTAAGAGCTGAGTGTGTGGGCTCTTCTGAGACTTGCTGCTACATAGGGATTCAGTTGTCTGAAAAAACGCGTTTATTTCGGGCTGAAAAACACGTTTTGAAAAGTGTACTGTTACTGCCCCATAACTTACATGGGGTTGACCAAACCTGCAGAAACATGTTTATTTCTGCTGAAAAACATGTCTTGACACTTTCAGCACACTGGGGTTAAGATCTGAGTGTGTGGGCTCTTCTGAGCCTTGTTGCTACATGGGGATTCAGTTGTCTGAAAAAACGCGTTTATTTCGGGCTGAAAAACACGTTTTGCAGAGTGTACTGTTACTGCCCCATAACTTACATGGGGTTGACCAAACTTGCAGAAACATGTTTATTTCTGCTGAAAAACACGTTTTGACCCTTTCTGCACACTGGGGTTAAGATCTGAGTGTGTGGGCTCTTCTGAGCCTTGCTGCTACATGGGTATTCAGTTGTCTGAAAAAACGCGTTTATTTCGGGCTGAAAAACACGTTTTGAAAAGTGTACTGTTACTGCCCCATAACTTACATGGGGTTGACCAAACTTGCAGAAACATGTTTATTTCTGCTGAAAAACATGTTTTGACCCTTTCTGCACACTGGGGTTAAGATCTGAGTGTGTGGGCTCTTCTGAGCCTTGCTGCTACATGGGTATTCAGTTGTCTGAAAAAACGCGTTTATTTCGGGCTGAAAAACACGTTTTGAAAAGTGTACTGTTACTGCCCCATAACTTACATGGGGTTGACCAAACTTGCAGAAACATGTTTATTTCTGCTGAAAAACATGTTTTGACACTTTCTGCACACTGGGGTTAAGATCTGAGTGTGTGGGCTCTTCTGAGCCTTGCTGCTACATGGGTATTCAGTTGTCTGAAAAAACGCGTTTATTTCGGGCTGAAAAACACGTTTTGAAAAGTGTACTGTTACTGCCCCATAACTTACATGGGGTTGACCAAACTTGCAGAAACATGTTTATTTCTGCTGAAAAACATGTTTTGAACCTTTCTGCACACTGGGGTTAAGATCTGAGTGTGTGGGCTCTTCTGAGCCTTGTTGCTACATGGGGATTCAGTTGTCTGAAAAAACGCGTTTATTTCGGGCTGAAAAACACGTTTTGAAAAGTGTACTGTTACTGCCCCATAACTTACATGGGGTTGACCAAACTTGCAGAAACATGTTTATTTCTGCTGAAAAACACGTTTTGACACTTTCAGCACACTGGGGTTAAGATCTGAGTGTGTGGGCTCTTCTGAGCCTTGTTGCTACATGGGGATTCAGTTGTCTGAAAAAACGCGTTTATTTCGGGCTGAAAAACACGTTTTGAAAAGTGTACTGTTACTGCCCCATAACTTACATGGGGTTGACCAAACTTGCAGAAACATGTTTATTTCTGCTGAAAAACATGTTTTGACACTTTCAGCACACTGGGGTTAAGATCTGAGTGTGTGGGCTCTTCTGAGCCTTGCTGCTACATGGGTATTCAGTTGTCTGAAAAAACGCGTTTATTTCGGGCTGAAAAACACGTTTTGAAAAGTGTACTGTTACTGCCCCATAACTTACATGGGGTTGACCAAACTTGCAGAAACATGTTTATTTCTGCTGAAAAACATGTTTTGAACCTTTCTGCACACTGGGGTTAAGATCTGAGTGTGTGGGCTCTTCTGAGACTTGCTGCTACATAGGGATTCAGTTGTCTGAAAAAACGCGTTTATTTCGGGCTGAAAAACACGTTTTGAAAAGTGTACTGTTACTGCCCCATAACTTACATGGGGTTGACCAAACTTGCAGAAACATGTTTATTTCTGCTGAAAAACACGTTTTGACACTTTCAGCACACTGGGGTTAAGATCTGAGTGTGTGGGCTCTTCTGAGCCTTGTTGCTACATGGGGATTCAGTTGTCTGAAAAAACGCGTTTATTTCGGGCTGAAAAACACGTTTTGAAAAGTGTACTGTTACTGCCCCATAACTTACATGGGGTTGACCAAACTTGCAGAAACATGTTTATTTCTGCTGAAAAACATGTTTTGACACTTTCAGCACACTGGGGTTAAGATCTGAGTGTGTGGGCTCTTCTGAGCCTTGCTGCTACATGGGGATTCAGTTGTCTGAAAAAGCGCGTTTATTTCGGGCTGAAAAACACGTTTTGAAAAGTGTACTGTTACTGCCCCATAGCTTACATGGGGTTGACCAAACTTGCAGAAACATGTTTATTTCTGCTGAAAAACACGTTTTGACCCTTTCTGCACACTGGGGTTAAGATCTGAGTGTGTGGGCTCTTCTGAGCCTTGCTGCTACATGGGTATTCAGTTGTCTGAAAAAACGCGTTTATTTCGGGCTGAAAAACACGTTTTGAAAAGTGTACTGTTACTGCCCCATAACTTACATGGGGTTGACCAAACTTGCAGAAACATGTTTATTTCTGCTGAAAAACACGTTTTGACACTTTCAGCACACTGGGGTTAAGATCTGAGTGTGTGGGCTCTTCTGAGCCTTGTTGCTACATGGGGATTCAGTTGTCTGAAAAAACGCGTTTATTTCGGGCTGAAAAACACGTTTTGAAAAGTGTACTGTTACTGCCCCATAACTTACATGGGGTTGACCAAACTTGCAGAAACATGTTTATTTCTGCTGAAAAACATGTTTTGACACTTTCAGCACACTGGGGTTAAGATCTGAGTGTGTGGGCTCTTCTGAGCCTTGCTGCTACATGGGGATTCAGTTGTCTGAAAAAACGCGTTTATTTCGGGCTGAAAAACACGTTTTGCAGAGTGTACTGTTACTGCCCCATAACTTACATGGGGTTGACCAAACTTGCAGAAACATGTTTATTTCTGCTGAAAAACATGTTTTGACCCTTTCTGCACACTGGGGTTAAGAGCTGAGTGTGTGGGCTCTTCTGAGACTTGCTGCTACATAGGGATTCAGTTGTCTGAAAAAACGCGTTTATTTCGGGCTGAAAAACACGTTTTGAAAAGTGTACTGTTACTGCCCCATAACTTACATGGGGTTGACCAAACCTGCAGAAACATGTTTATTTCTGCTGAAAAACATGTCTTGACACTTTCAGCACACTGGGGTTAAGATCTGAGTGTGTGGGCTCTTCTGAGCCTTGTTGCTACATGGGGATTCAGTTGTCTGAAAAAACGCGTTTATTTCGGGCTGAAAAACACGTTTTGCAGAGTGTACTGTTACTGCCCCATAACTTACATGGGGTTGACCAAACTTGCAGAAACATGTTTATTTCTGCTGAAAAACACGTTTTGACCCTTTCTGCACACTGGGGTTAAGATCTGAGTGTGTGGGCTCTTCTGAGCCTTGCTGCTACATGGGTATTCAGTTGTCTGAAAAAACGCGTTTATTTCGGGCTGAAAAACACGTTTTGAAAAGTGTACTGTTACTGCCCCATAACTTACATGGGGTTGACCAAACTTGCAGAAACATGTTTATTTCTGCTGAAAAACATGTTTTGACCCTTTCTGCACACTGGGGTTAAGAGCTGAGTGTGTGGGCTCTTCTGAGACTTGCTGCTACATAGGGATTCAGTTGTCTGAAAAAACGCGTTTATTTCGGGCTGAAAAACACGTTTTGAAAAGTGTACTGTTACTGCCCCATAACTTACATGGGGTTGACCAAACCTGCAGAAACATGTTTATTTCTGCTGAAAAACATGTCTTGACACTTTCAGCACACTGGGGTTAAGATCTGAGTGTGTGGGCTCTTCTGAGCCTTGTTGCTACATGGGGATTCAGTTGTCTGAAAAAACGCGTTTATTTCGGGCTGAAAAACACGTTTTGCAGAGTGTACTGTTACTGCCCCATAACTTACATGGGGTTGACCAAACTTGCAGAAACATGTTTATTTCTGCTGAAAAACACGTTTTGACCCTTTCTGCACACTGGGGTTAAGATCTGAGTGTGTGGGCTCTTCTGAGCCTTGCTGCTACATGGGTATTCAGTTGTCTGAAAAAACGCGTTTATTTCGGGCTGAAAAACACGTTTTGAAAAGTGTACTGTTACTGCCCCATAACTTACATGGGGTTGACCAAACTTGCAGAAACATGTTTATTTCTGCTGAAAAACATGTTTTGACACTTTCAGCACACTGGGGTTAAGATCTGAGTGTGTGGGCTCTTCTGAGCCTTGCTGCTACATGGGTATTCAGTTGTCTGAAAAAACGCGTTTATTTCGGGCTGAAAAACACGTTTTGAAAAGTGTACTGTTACTGCCCCATAACTTACATGGGGTTGACCAAACTTGCAGAAACATGTTTATTTCTGCTGAAAAACATGTTTTGACCCTTTCTGCACACTGGGGTTAAGATCTGAGTGTGTGGGCTCTTCTGAGCCTTGCTGCTACATGGGTATTCAGTTGTCTGAAAAAACGCGTTTATTTCGGGCTGAAAAACACGTTTTGAAAAGTGTACTGTTACTGCCCCATAACTTACATGGGGTTGACCAAACTTGCAGAAACATGTTTATTTCTGCTGAAAAACATGTTTTGACACTTTCTGCACACTGGGGTTAAGATCTGAGTGTGTGGGCTCTTCTGAGCCTTGCTGCTACATGGGTATTCAGTTGTCTGAAAAAACGCGTTTATTTCGGGCTGAAAAACACGTTTTGAAAAGTGTACTGTTACTGCCCCATAACTTACATGGGGTTGACCAAACTTGCAGAAACATGTTTATTTCTGCTGAAAAACATGTTTTGAACCTTTCTGCACACTGGGGTTAAGATCTGAGTGTGTGGGCTCTTCTGAGCCTTGTTGCTACATGGGGATTCAGTTGTCTGAAAAAACGCGTTTATTTCGGGCTGAAAAACACGTTTTGCGGAGTGTACTGTTACTGCCCCATAACTTACATGGGGTTGACCAAACTTGCAGAAACATGTTTATTTCTGCTGAAAAACACGTTTTGACCCTTTCTGCACACTGGGGTTAAGATCTGAGTGTGTGGGCTCTTCTGAGCCTTGCTGCTACATGGGTATTCAGTTGTCTGAAAAAACGCGTTTATTTCGGGCTGAAAAACACGTTTTGAAAAGTGTACTGTTACTGCCCCATAACTTACATGGGGTTGACCAAACTTGCAGAAACATGTTTATTTCTGCTGAAAAACATGTTTTGACCCTTTCTGCACACTGGGGTTAAGAGCTGAGTGTGTGGGCTCTTCTGAGACTTGCTGCTACATAGGGATTCAGTTGTCTGAAAAAACGCGTTTATTTCGGGCTGAAAAACACGTTTGAAAAGTGTACTGTTACTGCCCCATAACTTACATGGGGTTGACCAAACCTGCAGAAACATGTTTATTTCTGCTGAAAAACATGTCTTGACACTTTCAGCACACTGGGGTTAAGATCTGAGTGTGTGGGCTCTTCTGAGCCTTGTTGCTACATGGGGATTCAGTTGTCTGAAAAACGCGTTTATTTCGGGCTGAAAAACACGTTTTGCAGAGTGTACTGTTACTGCCCCATAACTTACATGGGGTTGACCAAACTTGCAGAAACATGTTTATTTCTGCTGAAAAACACGTTTTGACCCTTTCTGCACACTGGGGTTAAGATCTGAGTGTGTGGGCTCTTCTGAGCCTTGCTGCTACATGGGTATTCAGTTGTCTGAAAAAACGCGTTTATTTCGGGCTGAAAAACACGTTTTGAAAAGTGTACTGTTACTGCCCCATAACTTACATGGGGTTGACCAAACTTGCAGAAACATGTTTATTTCTGCTGAAAAACATGTTTTGACACTTTCAGCACACTGGGGTTAAGATCTGAGTGTGTGGGCTCTTCTGAGCCTTGCTGCTACATGGGTATTCAGTTGTCTGAAAAAACGCGTTTATTTCGGGCTGAAAAACACGTTTTGAAAAGTGTACTGTTACTGCCCCATAACTTACATGGGGTTGACCAAACTTGCAGAAACATGTTTATTTCTGCTGAAAAACATGTTTTGACCCTTTCTGCACACTGGGGTTAAGATCTGAGTGTGTGGGCTCTTCTGAGCCTTGCTGCTACATGGGTATTCAGTTGTCTGAAAAAACGCGTTTATTTCGGGCTGAAAAACACGTTTTGAAAAGTGTACTGTTACTGCCCCATAACTTACATGGGGTTGACCAAACTTGCAGAAACATGTTTATTTCTGCTGAAAAACATGTTTTGACACTTTCTGCACACTGGGGTTAAGATCTGAGTGTGTGGGCTCTTCTGAGCCTTGCTGCTACATGGGTATTCAGTTGTCTGAAAAACGCGTTTATTTCGGGCTGAAAAACACGTTTTGAAAAGTGTACTGTTACTGCCCCATAACTTACATGGGGTTGACCAAACTTGCAGAAACATGTTTATTTCTGCTGAAAAACATGTTTTGAACCTTTCTGCACACTGGGGTTAAGATCTGAGTGTGTGGGCTCTTCTGAGCCTTGTTGCTACATGGGGATTCAGTTGTCTGAAAAAACGCGTTTATTTCGGGCTGAAAAACACGTTTTGAAAAGTGTACTGTTACTGCCCCATAACTTACATGGGGTTGACCAAACTTGCAGAAACATGTTTATTTCTGCTGAAAAACACGTTTGACACTTTCAGCACACTGGGGTTAAGATCTGAGTGTGTGGGCTCTTCTGAGCCTTGTTGCTACATGGGGATTCAGTTGTCTGAAAAAACGCGTTTATTTCGGGCTGAAAAACACGTTTTGAAAAGTGTACTGTTACTGCCCCATAACTTACATGGGGTTGACCAAACTTGCAGAAACATGTTTATTTCTGCTGAAAAACATGTTTTGACACTTTCAGCACACTGGGGTTAAGATCTGAGTGTGTGGGCTCTTCTGAGCCTTGCTGCTACATGGGGATTCAGTTGTCTGAAAAAGCGCGTTTATTTCGGGCTGAAAAACACGTTTTGAAAAGTGTACTGTTACTGCCCCATAGCTTACATGGGGTTGACCAAACTTGCAGAAACATGTTTATTTCTGCTGAAAAACACGTTTTGACCCTTTCTGCACACTGGGGTTAAGATCTGAGTGTGTGGGCTCTTCTGAGCCTTGCTGCTACATGGGTATTCAGTTGTCTGAAAAAACGCGTTTATTTCGGGCTGAAAAACACGTTTTGAAAAGTGTACTGTTACTGCCCCATAACTTACATGGGGTTGACCAAACTTGCAGAAACATGTTTATTTCTGCTGAAAAACACGTTTTGACACTTTCAGCACACTGGGGTTAAGATCTGAGTGTGTGGGCTCTTCTGAGCCTTGTTGCTACATGGGGATTCAGTTGTCTGAAAAAACGCGTTTATTTCGGGCTGAAAAACACGTTTTGAAAAGTGTACTGTTACTGCCCCATAACTTACATGGGGTTGACCAAACTTGCAGAAACATGTTTATTTCTGCTGAAAAACATGTTTTGACACTTTCAGCACACTGGGGTTAAGATCTGAGTGTGTGGGCTCTTCTGAGCCTTGCTGCTACATGGGGATTCAGTTGTCTGAAAAAACGCGTTTATTTCGGGCTGAAAAACACGTTTTGCAGAGTGTACTGTTACTGCCCCATAACTTACATGGGGTTGACCAAACTTGCAGAAACATGTTTATTTCTGCTGAAAAACATGTTTTGACCCTTTCTGCACACTGGGGTTAAGAGCTGAGTGTGTGGGCTCTTCTGAGACTTGCTGCTACATAGGGATTCAGTTGTCTGAAAAAACGCGTTTATTTCGGGCTGAAAAACACGTTTTGAAAAGTGTACTGTTACTGCCCCATAACTTACATGGGGTTGACCAAACCTGCAGAAACATGTTTATTTCTGCTGAAAAACATGTCTTGACACTTTCAGCACACTGGGGTTAAGATCTGAGTGTGTGGGCTCTTCTGAGCCTTGTTGCTACATGGGGATTCAGTTGTCTGAAAAAACGCGTTTATTTCGGGCTGAAAAACACGTTTTGCAGAGTGTACTGTTACTGCCCCATAACTTACATGGGGTTGACCAAACTTGCAGAAACATGTTTATTTCTGCTGAAAAACACGTTTTGACCCTTTCTGCACACTGGGGTTAAGATCTGAGTGTGTGGGCTCTTCTGAGCCTTGCTGCTACATGGGTATTCAGTTGTCTGAAAAAACGCGTTTATTTCGGGCTGAAAAACACGTTTTGAAAAGTGTACTGTTACTGCCCCATAACTTACATGGGGTTGACCAAACTTGCAGAAACATGTTTATTTCTGCTGAAAAACATGTTTTGACCCTTTCTGCACACTGGGTTAAGATCTGAGTGTGTGGGCTCTTCTGAGCCTTGCTGCTACATGGGTATTCAGTTGTCTGAAAAAACGCGTTTATTTCGGGCTGAAAAACACGTTTTGAAAAGTGTACTGTTACTGCCCCATAACTTACATGGGGTTGACCAAACTTGCAGAAACATGTTTATTTCTGCTGAAAAACATGTTTTGACACTTTCTGCACACTGGGGTTAAGATCTGAGTGTGTGGGCTCTTCTGAGCCTTGCTGCTACATGGGTATTCAGTTGTCTGAAAAAACGCGTTTATTTCGGGCTGAAAAACACGTTTTGAAAAGTGTACTGTTACTGCCCCATAACTTACATGGGGTTGACCAAACTTGCAGAAACATGTTTATTTCTGCTGAAAAACATGTTTTGAACCTTTCTGCACACTGGGGTTAAGATCTGAGTGTGTGGGCTCTTCTGAGCCTTGTTGCTACATGGGGATTCAGTTGTCTGAAAAAACGCGTTTATTTCGGGCTGAAAAACACGTTTTGAAAAGTGTACTGTTACTGCCCCATAACTTACATGGGGTTGACCAAACTTGCAGAAACATGTTTATTTCTGCTGAAAAACACGTTTTGACACTTTCAGCACACTGGGGTTAAGATCTGAGTGTGTGGGCTCTTCTGAGCCTTGTTGCTACATGGGGATTCAGTTGTCTGAAAAAACGCGTTTATTTCGGGCTGAAAAACACGTTTTGAAAAGTGTACTGTTACTGCCCCATAACTTACATGGGGTTGACCAAACTTGCAGAAACATGTTTATTTCTGCTGAAAAACATGTTTTGACACTTTCAGCACACTGGGGTTAAGATCTGAGTGTGTGGGCTCTTCTGAGCCTTGCTGCTACATGGGGATTCAGTTGTCTGAAAAAACGCGTTTATTTCGGGCTGAAAAACACGTTTTGAAAAGTGTACTGTTACTGCCCCATAGCTTACATGGGGTTGACCAAACTTGCAGAAACATGTTTATTTCTGCTGAAAAACACGTTTTGACCCTTTCTGCACACTGGGGTTAAGATCTGAGTGTGTGGGCTCTTCTGAGCCTTGCTGCTACATGGGTATTCAGTTGTCTGAAAAAACGCGTTTATTTCGGGCTGAAAAACACGTTTTGAAAAGTGTACTGTTACTGCCCCATAACTTACATGGGGTTGACCAAACTTGCAGAAACATGTTTATTTCTGCTGAAAAACACGTTTTGACACTTTCAGCACACTGGGGTTAAGATCTGAGTGTGTGGGCTCTTCTGAGCCTTGTTGCTACATGGGGATTCAGTTGTCTGAAAAAACGCGTTTATTTCGGGCTGAAAAACACGTTTTGAAAAGTGTACTGTTACTGCCCCATAACTTACATGGGGTTGACCAAACTTGCAGAAACATGTTTATTTCTGCTGAAAAACATGTTTTGACACTTTCAGCACACTGGGGTTAAGATCTGAGTGTGTGGGCTCTTCTGAGCCTTGTTGCTACATGGGGATTCAGTTGTCTGAAAAAACGCGTTTATTTCGGGCTGAAAAACACGTTTTGAAAAGTGTACTGTTACTGCCCCATAACTTACATGGGGTTGACCAAACTTGCAGAAACATGTTTATTTCTGCTGAAAAACATGTTTTGACACTTTCAGCACACTGGGGTTAAGATCTGAGTGTGTGGGCTCTTCTGAGCCTTGCTGCTACATGGGGATTCAGTTGTCTGAAAAAACGCGTTTATTTCGGGCTGAAACACACGTTTTGCAGAGTGTACTGTTACTGCCCCATAACTTACATGGGGTTGACCAAACTTGCAGAAACATGTTTATTTCTGCTGAAAAACATGTTTTGACCCTTTCTGCACACTGGGGTTAAGAGCTGAGTGTGTGGGCTCTTCTGAGACTTGCTGCTACATTAGGGATTCAGTTGTCTGAAAAAACGCGTTTATTTCGGGCTGAAAAACACGTTTTGAAAAGTGTACTGTTACTGCCCCATAACTTACATGGGGTTGACCAAACCTGCAGAAACATGTTTATTTCTGCTGAAAAACATGTCTTGACACTTTCAGCACACTGGGGTTAAGATCTGAGTGTGTGGGCTCTTCTGAGCCTTGTTGCTACATGGGGATTCAGTTGTCTGAAAAACGCGTTTATTTCGGGCTGAAAAACACGTTTTGCAGAGTGTACTGTTACTGCCCCATAACTTACATGGGGTTGACCAAACTTGCAGAAACATGTTTATTTCTGCTGAAAAACACGTTTTGACCCTTTCTGCACACTGGGGTTAAGATCTGAGTGTGTGGGCTCTTCTGAGCCTTGCTGCTACATGGGTATTCAGTTGTCTGAAAAAACGCGTTTATTTCGGGCTGAAAAACACGTTTTGAAAAGTGTACTGTTACTGCCCCATAACTTACATGGGGTTGACCAAACTTGCAGAAACATGTTTATTTCTGCTGAAAAACATGTTTTGACCCTTTCTGCACACTGGGGTTAAGATCTGAGTGTGTGGGCTCTTCTGAGCCTTGCTGCTACATGGGTATTCAGTTGTCTGAAAAAACGCGTTTATTTCGGGCTGAAAAACACGTTTTGAAAAGTGTACTGTTACTGCCCCATAACTTACATGGGGTTGACCAAACTTGCAGAAACATGTTTATTTCTGCTGAAAAACATGTTTTGACACTTTCTGCACACTGGGGTTAAGATCTGAGTGTGTGGGCTCTTCTGAGCCTTGCTGCTACATGGGTATTCAGTTGTCTGAAAAAACGCGTTTATTTCGGGCTGAAAAACACGTTTGAAAAGTGTACTGTTACTGCCCCATAACTTACATGGGGTTGACCAAACTTGCAGAAACATGTTTATTTCTGCTGAAAAACATGTTTTGAACCTTTCTGCACACTGGGGTTAAGATCTGAGTGTGTGGGCTCTTCTGAGCCTTGTTGCTACATGGGGATTCAGTTGTCTGAAAAAACGCGTTTATTTCGGGCTGAAAAACACGTTTTGAAAAGTGTACTGTTACTGCCCCATAACTTACATGGGGTTGACCAAACTTGCAGAAACATGTTTATTTCTGCTGAAAAACACGTTTTGACACTTTCAGCACACTGGGGTTAAGATCTGAGTGTGTGGGCTCTTCTGAGCCTTGTTGCTACATGGGGATTCAGTTGTCTGAAAAAACGCGTTTATTTCGGGCTGAAAAACACGTTTTGAAAAGTGTACTGTTACTGCCCCATAACTTACATGGGGTTGACCAAACTTGCAGAAACATGTTTATTTCTGCTGAAAAACATGTTTTGACACTTTCAGCACACTGGGGTTAAGATCTGAGTGTGTGGGCTCTTCTGAGCCTTGCTGCTACATGGGGATTCAGTTGTCTGAAAAAGCGCGTTTATTTCGGGCTGAAAAACACGTTTTGAAAAGTGTACTGTTACTGCCCCATAGCTTACATGGGGTTGACCAAACTTGCAGAAACATGTTTATTTCTGCTGAAAAACACGTTTTGACCCTTTCTGCACACTGGGGTTAAGATCTGAGTGTGTGGGCTCTTCTGAGCCTTGCTGCTACATGGGTATTCAGTTGTCTGAAAAAACGCGTTTATTTCGGGCTGAAAAACACGTTTTGAAAAGTGTACTGTTACTGCCCCATAACTTACATGGGGTTGACCAAACTTGCAGAAACATGTTTATTTCTGCTGAAAAACACGTTTTGACACTTTCAGCACACTGGGGTTAAGATCTGAGTGTGTGGGCTCTTCTGAGCCTTGTTGCTACATGGGGATTCAGTTGTCTGAAAATACGCGTTTATTTCGGGCTGAAAAACACGTTTTGAAAAGTGTACTGTTACTGCCCCCATAACTTACATGGGGTTGACCAAACTTGCAGAAACATGTTTATTTCTGCTGAAAAACATGTTTTGACACTTTCAGCACACTGGGGTTAAGATCTGAGTGTGTGGGCTCTTCTGAGCCTTGCTGCTACATGGGGATTCAGTTGTCTGAAAAAACGCGTTTATTTCGGGCTGAAAAACACGTTTTGCAGAGTGTACTGTTACTGCCCCATAACTTACATGGGGTTGACCAAACTTGCAGAAACATGTTTATTTCTGCTGAAAAACATGTTTTGACCCTTTCTGCACACTGGGGTTAAGAGCTGAGTGTGTGGGCTCTTCTGAGACTTGCTGCTACATAGGGATTCAGTTGTCTGAAAAAACGCGTTTATTTCGGGCTGAAAAACACGTTTTGAAAAGTGTACTGTTACTGCCCCATAACTTACATGGGGTTGACCAAACCTGCAGAAACATGTTTATTTCTGCTGAAAAACATGTCTTGACACTTTCAGCACACTGGGGTTAAGATCTGAGTGTGTGGGCTCTTCTGAGCCTTGTTGCTACATGGGGATTCAGTTGTCTGAAAAAACGCGTTTATTTCGGGCTGAAAAACACGTTTTGCAGAGTGTACTGTTACTGCCCCATAACTTACATGGGGTTGACCAAACTTGCAGAAACATGTTTATTTCTGCTGAAAAACACGTTTTGACCCTTTCTGCACACTGGGGTTAAGATCTGAGTGTGTGGGCTCTTCTGAGCCTTGCTGCTACATGGGTATTCAGTTGTCTGAAAAAACGCGTTTATTTCGGGCTGAAAAACACGTTTTGAAAAGTGTACTGTTACTGCCCCATAACTTACATGGGGTTGACCAAACTTGCAGAAACATGTTTATTTCTGCTGAAAAACATGTTTTGACCCTTTCTGCACACTGGGGTTAAGATCTGAGTGTGTGGGCTCTTCTGAGCCTTGCTGCTACATGGGTATTCAGTTGTCTGAAAAAACGCGTTTATTTCGGGCTGAAAAACACGTTTTGAAAAGTGTACTGTTACTGCCCCATAACTTACATGGGGTTGACCAAACTTGCAGAAACATGTTTATTTCTGCTGAAAAACATGTTTTGACACTTTCTGCACACTGGGGTTAAGATCTGAGTGTGTGGGCTCTTCTGAGCCTTGCTGCTACATGGGTATTCAGTTGTCTGAAAAAACGCGTTTATTTCGGGCTGAAAAACACGTTTTGAAAAGTGTACTGTTACTGCCCCATAACTTACATGGGGTTGACCAAACTTGCAGAAACATGTTTATTTCTGCTGAAAAACATGTTTTGAACCTTTCTGCACACTGGGGTTAAGATCTGAGTGTGTGGGCTCTTCTGAGCCTTGTTGCTACATGGGGATTCAGTTGTCTGAAAAAACGCGTTTATTTCGGGCTGAAAAACACGTTTTGAAAAGTGTACTGTTACTGCCCCATAACTTACATGGGGTTGACCAAACTTGCAGAAACATGTTTATTTCTGCTGAAAAACACGTTTTGACACTTTCAGCACACTGGGGTTAAGATCTGAGTGTGTGGGCTCTTCTGAGCCTTGTTGCTACATGGGGATTCAGTTGTCTGAAAAAACGCGTTTATTTCGGGCTGAAAAACACGTTTTGAAAAGTGTACTGTTACTGCCCCATAACTTACATGGGGTTGACCAAACTTGCAGAAACATGTTTATTTCTGCTGAAAAACATGTTTTGACACTTTCAGCACACTGGGGTTAAGATCTGAGTGTGTGGGCTCTTCTGAGCCTTGCTGCTACATGGGGATTCAGTTGTCTGAAAAAACGCGTTTATTTCGGGCTGAAAAACACGTTTTGAAAAGTGTACTGTTACTGCCCCATAGCTTACATGGGGTTGACCAAACTTGCAGAAACATGTTTATTTCTGCTGAAAAACACGTTTTGACCCTTTCTGCACACTGGGGTTAAGATCTGAGTGTGTGGGCTCTTCTGAGCCTTGCTGCTACATGGGTATTCAGTTGTCTGAAAAAAACGCGTTTATTTCGGGCTGAAAAACACGTTTTGAAAAGTGTACTGTTACTGCCCCATAACTTACATGGGGTTGACCAAACTTGCAGAAACATGTTTATTTCTGCTGAAAAACACGTTTTGACACTTTCAGCACACTGGGTTAAGATCTGAGTGTGTGGGCTCTTCTGAGCCTTGTTGCTACATGGGGATTCAGTTGTCTGAAAAAACGCGTTTATTTCGGGCTGAAAAACACGTTTTGAAAAGTGTACTGTTACTGCCCCATAACTTACATGGGGTTGACCAAACTTGCAGAAACATGTTTATTTCTGCTGAAAAACATGTTTTGACACTTTCAGCACACTGGGGTTAAGATCTGAGTGTGTGGGCTCTTCTGAGCCTTGCTGCTACATGGGGATTCAGTTGTCTGAAAAAACGCGTTTATTTCGGGCTGAAAAACACGTTTTGAAAAGTGTACTGTTACTGCCCCATAACTTACATGGGGTTGACCAAACTTGCAGAAACATGTTTATTTCTGCTGAAAAACATGTTTTGACACTTTCAGCACACTGGGGTTAAGATCTGAGTGTGTGGGCTCTTCTGAGCCTTGCTGCTACATGGGGATTCAGTTGTCTGAAAAAACGCGTTTATTTCGGGCTGAAAAACACGTTTTGCAGAGTGTACTGTTACTGCCCCATAACTTACATGGGGTTGACCAAACTTGCAGAAACATGTTTATTTCTGCTGAAAAACACGTTTTGACACTTTCAGCACACTGGGGTTAAGATCTGAGTGTGTGGGCTCTTCTGAGCCTTGTTGCTACATGGGGATTCAGTTGTCTGAAAAAACGCGTTTATTTCGGGCTGAAAAACACGTTTTGAAAAGTGTACTGTTACTGCCCCATAACTTACATGGGGTTGACCAAACTTGCAGAAACATGTTTATTTCTGCTGAAAAACATGTTTTGACACTTTCAGCACACTGGGGTTAAGATCTGAGTGTGTGGGCTCTTCTGAGCCTTGCTGCTACATGGGGATTCAGTTGTCTGAAAAAACGCGTTTATTTCGGGCTGAAAAACACGTTTTGCAGAGTGTACTGTTACTGCCCCATAACTTACATGGGGTTGACCAAACTTGCAGAAACATGTTTATTTCTGCTGAAAAACATGTTTTGACCCTTTCTGCACACTGGGGTTAAGAGCTGAGTGTGTGGGCTCTTCTGAGACTTGCTGCTACATAGGGATTCAGTTGTCTGAAAAAACGCGTTTATTTCGGGCTGAAAAACACGTTTTGAAAAGTGTACTGTTACTGCCCCATAACTTACATGGGGTTGACCAAACCTGCAGAAACATGTTTATTTCTGCTGAAAAACATGTCTTGACACTTTCAGCACACTGGGGTTAAGATCTGAGTGTGTGGGCTCTTCTGAGCCTTGTTGCTACATGGGGATTCAGTTGTCTGAAAAAACGCGTTTATTTCGGGCTGAAAAACACGTTTTGCAGAGTGTACTGTTACTGCCCCATAACTTACATGGGGTTGACCAAACTTGCAGAAACATGTTTATTTCTGCTGAAAAACACGTTTTGACCCTTTCTGCACACTGGGGTTAAGAGCTGAGTGTGTGGGCTCTTCTGAGACTTGCTGCTACATAGGGATTCAGTTGTCTGAAAAAACGCGTTTATTTCGGGCTGAAAAACACGTTTTGAAAAGTGTACTGTTACTGCCCCATAACTTACATGGGGTTGACCAAACCTGCAGAAACATGTTTATTTCTGCTGAAAAACATGTCTTGACACTTTCAGCACACTGGGGTTAAGATCTGAGTGTGTGGGCTCTTCTGAGCCTTGTTGCTACATGGGGATTCAGTTGTCTGAAAAAACGCGTTTATTTCGGGCTGAAAAACACGTTTTGCAGAGTGTACTGTTACTGCCCCATAACTTACATGGGGTTGACCAAACTTGCAGAAACATGTTTATTTCTGCTGAAAAACACGTTTTGACCCTTTCTGCACACTGGGGTTAAGATCTGAGTGTGTGGGCTCTTCTGAGCCTTGCTGCTACATGGGTATTCAGTTGTCTGAAAAAACGCGTTTATTTCGGGCTGAAAAACACGTTTTGAAAAGTGTACTGTTACTGCCCCATAACTTACATGGGGTTGACCAAACTTGCAGAAACATGTTTATTTCTGCTGAAAAACATGTTTTGACCCTTTCTGCACACTGGGGTTAAGATCTGAGTGTGTGGGCTCTTCTGAGCCTTGCTGCTACATGGGTATTCAGTTGTCTGAAAAAACGCGTTTATTTCGGGCTGAAAAACACGTTTTGAAAAGTGTACTGTTACTGCCCCATAACTTACATGGGGTTGACCAAACTTGCAGAAACATGTTTATTTCTGCTGAAAAACATGTTTTGACCCTTTCTGCACACTGGGGTTAAGATCTGAGTGTGTGGGCTCTTCTGAGCCTTGTTGCTACATGGGGATTCAGTTGTCTGAAAAAACGCGTTTATTTCGGGCTGAAAAACACGTTTTGAAAAGTGTACTGTTACTGCCCCATAACTTACATGGGGTTGACTAAACTTGCAGAAACATGTTTATTTCTGCTGAAAAACATGTTTTGACCCTTTCTGCACACTGGGGTTAAGAGCTGAGTGTGTGGGCTCTTCTGAGACTTGCTGCTACATAGGGATTCAGTTGTCTGAAAAAACGCGTTTATTTCGGGCTGAAAAACACGTTTTGAAAAGTGTACTGTTACTGCCCCATAACTTACATGGGGTTGACCAAACCTGCAGAAACATGTTTATTTCTGCTGAAAAACATGTTTTGACACTTTCAGCACACTGGGGTTAAGATCTGAGTGTGTGGGCTCTTCTGAGCCTTGCTGCTACATGGGGATTCAGTTGTCTGAAAAAACGCGTTTATTTCGGGCTGAAAAACACGTTTTGAAAAGTGTACTGTTACTGCCCCATAACTTACATGGGGTTGACCAAACTTGCAGAAACATGTTTATTTCTGCTGAAAAACACGTTTTGACCCTTTCTGCACACTGGGGTTAAGATCTGAGTGTGTGGGCTCTTCTGAGCCTTGCTGCTACATGGGTATTCAGTTGTCTGAAAAAACGCGTTTATTTCGGGCTGAAAAACACGTTTTGAAAAGTGTACTGTTACTGCCCCATAACTTACATGGGGTTGACCAAACTTGCAGAAACATGTTTATTTCTGCTGAAAAACACGTTTTGACACTTTCAGCACACTGGGGTTAAGATCTGAGTGTGTGGGCTCTTCTGAGCCTTGCTGCTACATGGGGATTCAGTTCTCTGAAAAAACGCGTTTATTTCGGGCTGAAAAACACGTTTTGAAAAGTGTACTGTTACTGCCTCATAACTTACATGGGGTTGACCAAACTTGCAGAAACATGTTTATTTCTGCTGAAAAACATGTTTTGACACTTTCAGCACACTGGGGTTAAGATCTGAGTGTGTGGGCTCTTCTGAGCCTTGCTGCTACATGGGGATTCAGTTGTCTGAAAAAACGCGTTTATTTCGGGCTGAAAAACACGTTTTGCAGAGTGTACTGTTACTGCCCCATAACTTACATGGGGTTGACCAAACTTGCAGAAACATGTTTATTTCTGCTGAAAAACACGTTTTGACCCTTTCTGCACACTGGGGTTAAGATCTGAGTGTGTGGGCTCTTCTGAGCCTTGCTGCTACATGGGGATTCAGTTGTCTGAAAAAACGCGTTTATTTCGGGCTGAAAAACACGTTTTGAAAAGTGTACTGTTACTGCCCCATAACTTACATGGGGTTGACCAAACTTGCAGAAACATGTTTATTTCTGCTGAAAAACACGTTTTGACCCTTTCTGCACACTGGGGTTAAGATCTGAGTGTGTGGGCTCTTCTGAGCCTTGCTGCTACATGGGTATTCAGTTGTCTGAAAAAACGCGTTTATTTCGGGCTGAAAAACACGTTTTGAAAAGTGTACTGTTACTGCCCCATAACTTACATGGGGTTGACCAAACTTGCAGAAACATGTTTATTTCTGCTGAAAAACACGTTTTGACACTTTCAGCACACTGGGGTTAAGATCTGAGTGTGTGGGCTCTTCTGAGCCTTGCTGCTACATGGGGATTCAGTTCTCTGAAAAAACGCGTTTATTTCGGGCTGAAAAACACGTTTTGAAAAGTGTACTGTTACTGCCTCATAACTTACATGGGGTTGACCAAACTTGCAGAAACATGTTTATTTCTGCTGAAAAACATGTTTTGACACTTTCAGCACACTGGGGTTAAGATCTGAGTGTGTGGGCTCTTCTGAGCCTTGCTGCTACATGGGGATTCAGTTGTCTGAAAAAACGCGTTTATTTCGGGCTGAAAAACACGTTTTGCAGAGTGTACTGTTACTGCCCCATAACTTACATGGGGTTGACCAAACTTGCAGAAACATGTTTATTTCTGCTGAAAAACACGTTTTGACCCTTTCTGCACACTGGGGTTAAGATCTGAGTGTGTGGGCTCTTCTGAGCCTTGCTGCTACATGGGTATTCAGTTGTCTGAAAAAACGCGTTTATTTCGGGCTGAAAAACACGTTTTGAAAAGTGTACTGTTACTGCCCCATAACTTACATGGGGTTGACCAAACTTGCAGAAACATGTTTATTTCTGCTGAAAAACACGTTTTGACACTTTCAGCACACTGGGGTTAAGATCTGAGTGTGTGGGCTCTTCTGAGCCTTGTTGCTACATGGGGATTCAGTTGTCTGAAAAAACGCGTTTATTTCGGGCTGAAAAACACGTTTTGAAAAGTGTACTGTTACTGCCCCATAACTTACATGGGGTTGACCAAACTTGCAGAAACATGTTTATTTCTGCTGAAAAACATGTTTTGACACTTTCAGCACACTGGGGTTAAGATCTGAGTGTGTGGGCTCTTCTGAGCCTTGCTGCTACATGGGGATTCAGTTGTCTGAAAAAACGCGTTTATTTCGGGCTGAAAAACACGTTTTGAAAAGTGTACTGTTACTGCCCCATAACTTACATGGGGTTGACCAAACTTGCAGAAACATGTTTATTTCTGCTGAAAAACATGTTTTGACACTTTCAGCACACTGGGGTTAAGATCTGAGTGTGTGGGCTCTTCTGAGCCTTGCTGCTACATGGGTATTCAGTTGTCTGAAAAAACGCGTTTATTTCGGGCTGAAAAACACGTTTTGAAAAGTGTACTGTTACTGCCCCATAACTTACATGGGGTTGACCAAACTTGCAGAAACATGTTTATTTCTGCTGAAAAACACGTTTTGACACTTTCAGCACACTGGGGTTAAGATCTGAGTGTGTGGGCTCTTCTGAGCCTTGTTGCTACATGGGGATTCAGTTGTCTGAAAAAACGCGTTTATTTCGGGCTGAAAAACACGTTTTGAAAAGTGTACTGTTACTGCCCCATAACTTACATGGGGTTGACCAAACTTGCAGAAACATGTTTATTTCTGCTGAAAAACATGTTTTGACACTTTCAGCACACTGGGGTTAAGATCTGAGTGTGTGGGCTCTTCTGAGCCTTGCTGCTACATGGGGATTCAGTTGTCTGAAAAAACGCGTTTATTTCGGGCTGAAAAACACGTTTTGAAAAGTGTACTGTTACTGCCCCATAACTTACATGGGGTTGACCAAACTTGCAGAAACATGTTTATTTCTGCTGAAAAACATGTTTTGACACTTTCAGCACACTGGGGTTAAGATCTGAGTGTGTGGGCTCTTCTGAGCCTTGCTGCTACATGGGGATTCAGTTGTCTGAAAAAACGCGTTTATTTCGGGCTGAAAAACACGTTTTGCAGAGTGTACTGTTACTGCCCCATAACTTACATGGGGTTGACCAAACTTGCAGAAACATGTTTATTTCTGCTGAAAAACACGTTTTGACACTTTCAGCACACTGGGGTTAAGATCTGAGTGTGTGGGCTCTTCTGAGCCTTGTTGCTACATGGGGATTCAGTTGTCTGAAAAAACGCGTTTATTTCGGGCTGAAAAACACGTTTTGAAAAGTGTACTGTTACTGCCCCATAACTTACATGGGGTTGACCAAACTTGCAGAAACATGTTTATTTCTGCTGAAAAACATGTTTTGACACTTTCAGCACACTGGGGTTAAGATCTGAGTGTGTGGGCTCTTCTGAGCCTTGCTGCTACATGGGGATTCAGTTGTCTGAAAAAACGCGTTTATTTCGGGCTGAAAAACACGTTTTGCAGAGTGTACTGTTACTGCCCCATAACTTACATGGGGTTGACCAAACTTGCAGAAACATGTTTATTTCTGCTGAAAAACATGTTTTGACCCTTTCTGCACACTGGGGTTAAGAGCTGAGTGTGTGGGCTCTTCTGAGACTTGCTGCTACATAGGGATTCAGTTGTCTGAAAAAACGCGTTTATTTCGGGCTGAAAAACACGTTTTGAAAAGTGTACTGTTACTGCCCCATAACTTACATGGGGTTGACCAAACCTGCAGAAACATGTTTATTTCTGCTGAAAAACATGTCTTGACACTTTCAGCACACTGGGGTTAAGATCTGAGTGTGTGGGCTCTTCTGAGCCTTGTTGCTACATGGGGATTCAGTTGTCTGAAAAAACGCGTTTATTTCGGGCTGAAAAACACGTTTTGCAGAGTGTACTGTTACTGCCCCATAACTTACATGGGGTTGACCAAACTTGCAGAAACATGTTTATTTCTGCTGAAAAACACGTTTTGACCCTTTCTGCACACTGGGGTTAAGATCTGAGTGTGTGGGCTCTTCTGAGCCTTGCTGCTACATGGGTATTCAGTTGTCTGAAAAAACGCGTTTATTTCGGGCTGAAAAACACGTTTTGAAAAGTGTACTGTTACTGCCCCATAACTTACATGGGGTTGACCAAACTTGCAGAAACATGTTTATTTCTGCTGAAAAACATGTTTTGACCCTTTCTGCACACTGGGGTTAAGATCTGAGTGTGTGGGCTCTTCTGAGCCTTGCTGCTACATGGGTATTCAGTTGTCTGAAAAAACGCGTTTATTTCGGGCTGAAAAACACGTTTTGAAAAGTGTACTGTTACTGCCCCATAACTTACATGGGGTTGACCAAACTTGCAGAAACATGTTTATTTCTGCTGAAAAACATGTTTTGACCCTTTCTGCACACTGGGGTTAAGATCTGAGTGTGTGGGCTCTTCTGAGCCTTGTTGCTACATGGGGATTCAGTTGTCTGAAAAAACGCGTTTATTTCGGGCTGAAAAACACGTTTTGAAAAGTGTACTGTTACTGCCCCATAACTTACATGGGGTTGACCAAACTTGCAGAAACATGTTTATTTCTGCTGAAAAACATGTTTTGACCCTTTCTGCACACTGGGGTTAAGAGCTGAGTGTGTGGGCTCTTCTGAGACTTGCTGCTACATAGGGATTCAGTTGTCTGAAAAAACGCGTTTATTTCGGGCTGAAAAACACGTTTTGAAAAGTGTACTGTTACTGCCCCATAACTTACATGGGGTTGACCAAACCTGCAGAAACATGTTTATTTCTGCTGAAAAACATGTTTTGACACTTTCAGCACACTGGGGTTAAGATCTGAGTGTGTGGGCTCTTCTGAGCCTTGCTGCTACATGGGGATTCAGTTGTCTGAAAAAACGCGTTTATTTCGGGCTGAAAAACACGTTTTGAAAAGTGTACTGTTACTGCCCCATAACTTACATGGGGTTGACCAAACTTGCAGAAACATGTTTATTTCTGCTGAAAAACACGTTTTGACCCTTTCTGCACACTGGGGTTAAGATCTGAGTGTGTGGGCTCTTCTGAGCCTTGCTGCTACATGGGTATTCAGTTGTCTGAAAAAACGCGTTTATTTCGGGCTGAAAAACACGTTTTGAAAAGTGTACTGTTACTGCCCCATAACTTACATGGGGTTGACCAAACTTGCAGAAACATGTTTATTTCTGCTGAAAAACACGTTTTGACACTTTCAGCACACTGGGGTTAAGATCTGAGTGTGTGGGCTCTTCTGAGCCTTGCTGCTACATGGGGATTCAGTTCTCTGAAAAAACGCGTTTATTTCGGGCTGAAAAACACGTTTTGAAAAGTGTACTGTTACTGCCTCATAACTTACATGGGGTTGACCAAACTTGCAGAAACATGTTTATTTCTGCTGAAAAACATGTTTTGACACTTTCAGCACACTGGGGTTAAGATCTGAGTGTGTGGGCTCTTCTGAGCCTTGCTGCTACATGGGGATTCAGTTGTCTGAAAAAACGCGTTTATTTCGGGCTGAAAAACACGTTTTGCAGAGTGTACTGTTACTGCCCCATAACTTACATGGGGTTGACCAAACTTGCAGAAACATGTTTATTTCTGCTGAAAAACACGTTTTGACCCTTTCTGCACACTGGGGTTAAGATCTGAGTGTGTGGGCTCTTCTGAGCCTTGCTGCTACATGGGTATTCAGTTGTCTGAAAAAACGCGTTTATTTCGGGCTGAAAAACACGTTTTGAAAAGTGTACTGTTACTGCCCCATAACTTACATGGGGTTGACCAAACTTGCAGAAACATGTTTATTTCTGCTGAAAAACACGTTTTGACACTTTCAGCACACTGGGGTTAAGATCTGAGTGTGTGGGCTCTTCTGAGCCTTGTTGCTACATGGGGATTCAGTTGTCTGAAAAAACGCGTTTATTTCGGGCTGAAAAACACGTTTTGAAAAGTGTACTGTTACTGCCCCATAACTTACATGGGGTTGACCAAACTTGCAGAAACATGTTTATTTCTGCTGAAAAACATGTTTTGACACTTTCAGCACACTGGGGTTAAGATCTGAGTGTGTGGGCTCTTCTGAGCCTTGCTGCTACATGGGGATTCAGTTGTCTGAAAAAACGCGTTTATTTCGGGCTGAAAAACACGTTTTGAAAAGTGTACTGTTACTGCCCCATAACTTACATGGGGTTGACCAAACTTGCAGAAACATGTTTATTTCTGCTGAAAAACATGTTTTGACACTTTCAGCACACTGGGGTTAAGATCTGAGTGTGTGGGCTCTTCTGAACCTTGCTGCTACATGGGGATTCAGTTGTCTGAAAAAACGCGTTTATTTCGGGCTGAAAAACACGTTTTGCAGAGTGTACTGTTACTGCCCCATAACTTACATGGGGTTGACCAAACTTGCAGAAACATGCTTATTTCTGCTGAAAAACACGTTTTGACACTTTCAGCACACTGGGGTTAAGATCTGAGTGTGTGGGCTCTTCTGAGCCTTGTTGCTACATGGGGATTCAGTTGTCTGAAAAAACGCGTTTATTTCGGGCTGAAAAACACGTTTTGAAAAGTGTACTGTTACTGCCCCATAACTTACATGGGGTTGACCAAACTTGCAGAAACATGTTTATTTCTGCTGAAAAACATGTTTTGACACTTTCAGCACACTGGGGTTAAGATCTGAGTGTGTGGGCTCTTCTGAGCCTTGCTGCTACATGGGGATTCAGTTGTCTGAAAAAACGCGTTTATTTCGGGCTGAAAAACACGTTTTGCAGAGTGTACTGTTACTGCCCCATAACTTACATGGGGTTGACCAAACTTGCAGAAACATGTTTATTTCTGCTGAAAAACATGTTTTGACCCTTTCTGCACACTGGGGTTAAGAGCTGAGTGTGTGGGCTCTTCTGAGACTTGCTGCTACATAGGGATTCAGTTGTCTGAAAAAACGCGTTTATTTCGGGCTGAAAAACACGTTTTGAAAAGTGTACTGTTACTGCCCCATAACTTACATGGGGTTGACCAAACCTGCAGAAACATGTTTATTTCTGCTGAAAAACATGTCTTGACACTTTCAGCACACTGGGGTTAAGATCTGAGTGTGTGGGCTCTTCTGAGCCTTGTTGCTACATGGGGATTCAGTTGTCTGAAAAAACGCGTTTATTTCGGGCTGAAAAACACGTTTTGCAGAGTGTACTGTTACTGCCCCATAACTTACATGGGGTTGACCAAACTTGCAGAAACATGTTTATTTCTGCTGAAAAACACGTTTTGACCCTTTCTGCACACTGGGGTTAAGATCTGAGTGTGTGGGCTCTTCTGAGCCTTGCTGCTACATGGGTATTCAGTTGTCTGAAAAAACGCGTTTATTTCGGGCTGAAAAACACGTTTTGAAAAGTGTACTGTTACTGCCCCATAACTTACATGGGGTTGACCAAACTTGCAGAAACATGTTTATTTCTGCTGAAAAACATGTTTTGACACTTTCAGCACACTGGGGTTAAGATCTGAGTGTGTGGGCTCTTCTGAGCCTTGCTGCTACATGGGGATTCAGTTGTCTGAAAAAACGCGTTTATTTCGGGCTGAAAAACACGTTTTGCAGAGTGTACTGTTACTGCCCCATAACTTACATGGGGTTGACCAAACTTGCAGAAACATGTTTATTTCTGCTGAAAAACACGTTTTGACCCTTTCTGCACACTGGGGTTAAGATCTGAGTGTGTGGGCTCTTCTGAGCCTTGTTGCTACATGGGGATTCAGTTGTCTGAAAAAACGCGTTTATTTCGGGCTGAAAAACACGTTTTGAAAAGTGTACTTTTACTGCCCCATAACTTACATGGGGTTGACCAAACTTGCAGAAACATGTTTATTTCTGCTGAAAAACATGTTTTGACCCTTTCTGCACACTGGGGTTAAGAGCTGAGTGTGTGGGCTCTTCTGAGACTTGCTGCTACATAGGGATTCAGTTGTCTGAAAAAACGCGTTTATTTCGGGCTGAAAAACACGTTTTGAAAAGTGTACTGTTACTGCCCCATAACTTACATGGGGTTGACCAAACCTGCAGAAACATGTTTATTTCTGCTGAAAAACATGTTTTGACACTTTCAGCACACTGGGGTTAAGATCTGAGTGTGTGGGCTCTTCTGAGCCTTGCTGCTACATGGGGATTCAGTTGTCTGAAAAAACGCGTTTATTTCGGGCTGAAAAACACGTTTTGAAAAGTGTACTGTTACTGCCCCATAACTTACATGGGGTTGACCAAACTTGCAGAAACATGTTTATTTCTGCTGAAAAACACGTTTTGACCCTTTCTGCACACTGGGGTTAAGATCTGAGTGTGTGGGCTCTTCTGAGCCTTGCTGCTACATGGGTATTCAGTTGTCTGAAAAAACGCGTTTATTTCGGGCTGAAAAACACGTTTTGAAAAGTGTACTGTTACTGCCCCATAACTTACATGGGGTTGACCAAACTTGCAGAAACATGTTTATTTCTGCTGAAAAACACGTTTTGACCCTTTCTGCACACTGGGGTTAAGATCTGAGTGTGTGGGCTCTTCTGAGCCTTGTTGCTACATGGGGATTCAGTTGTCTGAAAAAACGCGTTTATTTCGGGCTGAAAAACACGTTTTGAAAAGTGTACTGTTACTGCCCCATAACTTACATGGGGTTGACCAAACTTGCAGAAACATGTTTATTTCTGCTGAAAAACATGTTTTGACCCTTTCTGCACACTGGGGTTAAGAGCTGAGTGTGTGGGCTCTTCTGAGACTTGCTGCTACATAGGGATTCAGTTGTCTGAAAAAACGCGTTTATTTCGGGCTGAAAAACACGTTTTGAAAAGTGTACTGTTACTGCCCCATAACTTACATGGGGTTGACCAAACCTGCAGAAACATGTTTATTTCTGCTGAAAAACATGTTTTGACACTTTCAGCACACTGGGGTTAAGATCTGAGTGTGTGGGCTCTTCTGAGCCTTGCTGCTACATGGGGATTCAGTTGTCTGAAAAAACGCGTTTATTTCGGGCTGAAAAACACGTTTTGAAAAGTGTACTGTTACTGCCCCATAACTTACATGGGGTTGACCAAACTTGCAGAAACATGTTTATTTCTGCTGAAAAACACGTTTTGACCCTTTCTGCACACTGGGGTTAAGATCTGAGTGTGTGGGCTCTTCTGAGCCTTGCTGCTACATGGGTATTCAGTTGTCTGAAAAAACGCGTTTATTTCGGGCTGAAAAACACGTTTTGAAAAGTGTACTGTTACTGCCCCATAACTTACATGGGGTTGACCAAACTTGCAGAAACATGTTTATTTCTGCTGAAAAACATGTTTTGACCCTTTCTGCACACTGGGGTTAAGATCTGAGTGTGTGGGCTCTTCTGAGCCTTGTTGCTACATGGGGATTCAGTTGTCTGAAAAAACGCGTTTATTTCGGGCTGAAAAACACGTTTTGCAGAGTGTACTGTTACTGCCCCATAACTTACATGGGGTTGACCAAACTTGCAGAAACATGTTTATTTCTGCTGAAAAACATGTTTTGACCCTTTCTGCACACTGGGGTTAAGAGCTGAGTGTGTGGGCTCTTCTGAGACTTGCTGCTACATAGGGATTCAGTTGTCTGAAAAAACGCGTTTATTTCGGGCTGAAAAACACGTTTTGAAAAGTGTACTGTTACTGCCCCATAACTTACATGGGGTTGACCAAACCTGCAGAAACATGTTTATTTCTGCTGAAAAACATGTCTTGACACTTTCAGCACACTGGGGTTAAGATCTGAGTGTGTGGGCTCTTCTGAGCCTTGTTGCTACATGGGGATTCAGTTGTCTGAAAAAACGCGTTTATTTCGGGCTGAAAAACACGTTTTGCAGAGTGTACTGTTACTGCCCCATAACTTACATGGGGTTGACCAAACTTGCAGAAACATGTTTATTTCTGCTGAAAAACATGTTTTGACCCTTTCTGCACACTGGGGTTAAGATCTGAGTGTGTGGGCTCTTCTGAGCCTTGCTGCTACATGGGTATTCAGTTGTCTGAAAAAACGCGTTTATTTCGGGCTGAAAAACACGTTTTGAAAAGTGTACTGTTACTGCCCCATAACTTACATGGGGTTGACCAAACTTGCAGAAACATGTTTATTTCTGCTGAAAAACATGTTTTGACACTTTCTGCACACTGGGGTTAAGATCTGAGTGTGTGGGCTCTTCTGAGCCTTGCTGCTACATGGGTATTCAGTTGTCTGAAAAAACGCGTTTATTTCGGGCTGAAAAACACGTTTTGAAAAGTGTACTGTTACTGCCCCATAACTTACATGGGGTTGACCAAACTTGCAGAAACATGTTTATTTCTGCTGAAAAACATGTTTTGAACCTTTCTGCACACTGGGGTTAAGATCTGAGTGTGTGGGCTCTTCTGAGCCTTGTTGCTACATGGGGATTCAGTTGTCTGAAAAAACGCGTTTATTTCGGCCTGAAAAACACGTTTTGAAAAGTGTACTGTTACTGCCCCATAACTTACATGGGGTTGACCAAACTTGCAGAAACATGTTTATTTCTGCTGAAAAACACGTTTTGACACTTTCAGCACACTGGGGTTAAGATCTGAGTGTGTGGGCTCTTCTGAGCCTTGTTGCTACATGGGGATTCAGTTGTCTGAAAAAACGCGTTTATTTCGGGCTGAAAAACACGTTTTGAAAAGTGTACTGTTACTGCCCCATAACTTACATGGGGTTGACCAAACTTGCAGAAACATGTTTATTTCTGCTGAAAAACATGTTTTGACACTTTCAGCACACTGGGGTTAAGATCTGAGTGTGTGGGCTCTTCTGAGCCTTGCTGCTACATGGGGATTCAGTTGTCTGAAAAAACGCGTTTATTTCGGGCTGAAAAACACGTTTTGAAAAGTGTACTGTTACTGCCCCATAGCTTACATGGGGTTGACCAAACTTGCAGAAACATGTTTATTTCTGCTGAAAAACACGTTTTGACCCTTTCTGCACACTGGGGTTAAGATCTGAGTGTGTGGGCTCTTCTGAGCCTTGCTGCTACATGGGTATTCAGTTGTCTGAAAAAACGCGTTTATTTCGGGCTGAAAAACACGTTTTGAAAAGTGTACTGTTACTGCCCCATAACTTACATGGGGTTGACCAAACTTGCAGAAACATGTTTATTTCTGCTGAAAAACACGTTTTGACACTTTCAGCACACTGGGGTTAAGATCTGAGTGTGTGGGCTCTTCTGAGCCTTGTTGCTACATGGGGATTCAGTTGTCTGAAAAAACGCGTTTATTTCGGGCTGAAAAACACGTTTTGAAAAGTGTACTGTTACTGCCCCATAACTTACATGGGGTTGACCAAACTTGCAGAAACATGTTTATTTCTGCTGAAAAACATGTTTTGACACTTTCAGCACACTGGGGTTAAGATCTGAGTGTGTGGGCTCTTCTGAGCCTTGCTGCTACATGGGGATTCAGTTGTCTGAAAAAACGCGTTTATTTCGGGCTGAAAAACACGTTTTGAAAAGTGTACTGTTACTGCCCCATAACTTACATGGGGTTGACCAAACTTGCAGAAACATGTTTATTTCTGCTGAAAAACATGTTTTGACACTTTCAGCACACTGGGGTTAAGATCTGAGTGTGTGGGCTCTTCTGAGCCTTGCTGCTACATGGGGATTCAGTTGTCTGAAAAAACGCGTTTATTTCGGGCTGAAAAACACGTTTTGCAGAGTGTACTGTTACTGCCCCATAACTTACATGGGGTTGACCAAACTTGCAGAAACATGTTTATTTCTGCTGAAAAACACGTTTTGACACTTTCAGCACACTGGGGTTAAGATCTGAGTGTGTGGGCTCTTCTGAGCCTTGTTGCTACATGGGGATTCAGTTGTCTGAAAAAACGCGTTTATTTCGGGCTGAAAAACACGTTTTGAAAAGTGTACTGTTACTGCCCCATAACTTACATGGGGTTGACCAAACTTGCAGAAACATGTTTATTTCTGCTGAAAAACATGTTTTGACACTTTCAGCACACTGGGGTTAAGATCTGAGTGTGTGGGCTCTTCTGAGCCTTGCTGCTACATGGGGATTCAGTTGTCTGAAAAAACGCGTTTATTTCGGGCTGAAAAACACGTTTTGCAGAGTGTACTGTTACTGCCCCATAACTTACATGGGGTTGACCAAACTTGCAGAAACATGTTTATTTCTGCTGAAAAACATGTTTTGACCCTTTCTGCACACTGGGGTTAAGAGCTGAGTGTGTGGGCTCTTCTGAGACTTGCTGCTACATAGGGATTCAGTTGTCTGAAAAAACGCGTTTATTTCGGGCTGAAAAACACGTTTTGAAAAGTGTACTGTTACTGCCCCATAACTTACATGGGGTTGACCAAACCTGCAGAAACATGTTTATTTCTGCTGAAAAACATGTCTTGACACTTTCAGCACACTGGGGTTAAGATCTGAGTGTGTGGGCTCTTCTGAGCCTTGTTGCTACATGGGGATTCAGTTGTCTGAAAAAACGCGTTTATTTCGGGCTGAAAAACACGTTTTGCAGAGTGTACTGTTACTGCCCCATAACTTACATGGGGTTGACCAAACTTGCAGAAACATGTTTATTTCTGCTGAAAAACACGTTTTGACCCTTTCTGCACACTGGGGTTAAGATCTGAGTGTGTGGGCTCTTCTGAGCCTTGCTGCTACATGGGTATTCAGTTGTCTGAAAAAACGCGTTTATTTCGGGCTGAAAAACACGTTTTGAAAAGTGTACTGTTACTGCCCCATAACTTACATGGGGTTGACCAAACTTGCAGAAACATGTTTATTTCTGCTGAAAAACATGTTTTGACCCTTTCTGCACACTGGGGTTAAGATCTGAGTGTGTGGGCTCTTCTGAGCCTTGCTGCTACATGGGTATTCAGTTGTCTGAAAAAACGCGTTTATTTCGGGCTGAAAAACACGTTTTGAAAAGTGTACTGTTACTGCCCCATAACTTACATGGGGTTGACCAAACTTGCAGAAACATGTTTATTTCTGCTGAAAAACATGTTTTGACCCTTTCTGCACACTGGGGTTAAGATCTGAGTGTGTGGGCTCTTCTGAGCCTTGTTGCTACATGGGGATTCAGTTGTCTGAAAAAACGCGTTTATTTCGGGCTGAAAAACACGTTTTGAAAAGTGTACTGTTACTGCCCCATAACTTACATGGGGTTGACCAAACTTGCAGAAACATGTTTATTTCTGCTGAAAAACATGTTTTGACCCTTTCTGCACACTGGGGTTAAGAGCTGAGTGTGTGGGCTCTTCTGAGACTTGCTGCTACATAGGGATTCAGTTGTCTGAAAAAACGCGTTTATTTCGGGCTGAAAAACACGTTTTGAAAAGTGTACTGTTACTGCCCCATAACTTACATGGGGTTGACCAAACTTGCAGAAACATGTTTATTTCTGCTGAAAAACATGTTTTGACACTTTCAGCACACTGGGGTTAAGATCTGAGTGTGTGGGCTCTTCTGAGCCTTGCTGCTACATGGGGATTCAGTTGTCTGAAAAAACGCGTTTATTTCGGGCTGAAAAACACGTTTTGAAAAGTGTACTGTTACTGCCCCATAACTTACATGGGGTTGACCAAACTTGCAGAAACATGTTTATTTCTGCTGAAAAACACGTTTTGACCCTTTCTGCACACTGGGGTTAAGATCTGAGTGTGTGGGCTCTTCTGAGCCTTGCTGCTACATGGGTATTCAGTTGTCTGAAAAAACGCGTTTATTTCGGGCTGAAAAACACGTTTTGAAAAGTGTACTGTTACTGCCCCATAACTTACATGGGGTTGACCAAACTTGCAGAAACATGTTTATTTCTGCTGAAAAACACGTTTTGACAATTTCAGCACACTGGGGTTAAGATCTGAGTGTGTGGGCTCTTCTGAGCCTTGCTGCTACATGGGGATTCAGTTCTCTGAAAAAACGCGTTTATTTCGGGCTGAAAAACACGTTTTGAAAAGTGTACTGTTACTGCCTCATAACTTACATGGGGTTGACCAAACTTGCAGAAACATGTTTATTTCTGCTGAAAAACATGTTTTGACACTTTCAACACACTGGGGTTAAGATCTGAGTGTGTGGGCTCTTCTGAGCCTTGCTGCTACATGGGGATTCAGTTGTCTGAAAAAACGCGTTTATTTCGGGCTGAAAAACACGTTTTGCAGAGTGTACTGTTACTGCCCCATAACTTACATGGGGTTGACCAAACTTGCAGAAACATGTTTATTTCTGCTGAAAAACACGTTTTGACAATTTCAGCACACTGGGGTTAAGATCTGAGTGTGTGGGCTCTTCTGAGCCTTGCTGCTACATGGGGATTCAGTTCTCTGAAAAAACGCGTTTATTTCGGGCTGAAAAACACGTTTTGAAAAGTGTACTGTTACTGCCTCATAACTTACATGGGGTTGACCAAACTTGCAGAAACATGTTTATTTCTGCTGAAAAACATGTTTTGACACTTTCAGCACACTGGGGTTAAGATCTGAGTGTGTGGGCTCTTCTGAGCCTTGCTGCTACATGGGTATTCAGTTGTCTGAAAAAACGCGTTTATTTCGGGCTGAAAAACACGTTTTGCAGAGTGTACTGTTACTGCCCCATAACTTACATGGGGTTGACCAAACTTGCAGAAACATGTTTATTTCTGCTGAAAAACACGTTTTGACCCTTTCTGCACACTGGGGTTAAGATCTGAGTGTGTGGGCTCTTCTGAGCCTTGCTGCTACATGGGTATTCAGTTGTCTGAAAAAACGCGTTTATTTCGGGCTGAAAAACACGTTTTGAAAAGTGTACTGTTACTGCCCCATAACTTACATGGGGTTGACCAAACTTGCAGAAACATGTTTATTTCTGCTGAAAAACATGTTTTGACCCTTTCTGCACACTGGGGTTAAGATCTGAGTGTGTGGGCTCTTCTGAGCCTTGCTGCTACATGGGTATTCAGTTGTCTGAAAAAACGCGTTTATTTCGGGCTGAAAAACACGTTTTGAAAAGTGTACTGTTACTGCCCCATAACTTACATGGGGTTGACCAAACTTGCAGAAACATGTTTATTTCTGCTGAAAAACATGTTTTGACACTTTCTGCACACTGGGGTTAAGATCTGAGTGTGTGGGCTCTTCTGAGCCTTGCTGCTACATGGGTATTCAGTTGTCTGAAAAAACGCGTTTATTTCGGGCTGAAAAACACGTTTTGAAAAGTGTACTGTTACTGCCCCATAACTTACATGGGGTTGACCAAACTTGCAGAAACATGTTTATTTCTGCTGAAAAAACATGTTTTGACCCTTTCTGCACACTGGGGTTAAGATCTGAGTGTGTGGGCTCTTCTGAGCCTTGCTGCTACATGGGTATTCAGTTGTCTGAAAAAACGCGTTTATTTCGGGCTGAAAAACACGTTTTGAAAAGTGTACTGTTACTGCCCCATAACTTACATGGGGTTGACCAAACTTGCAGAAACATGTTTATTTCTGCTGAAAAACATGTTTTGACACTTTCTGCACACTGGGGTTAAGATCTGAGTGTGTGGGCTCTTCTGAGCCTTGCTGCTACATGGGTATTCAGTTGTCTGAAAAAACGCGTTTATTTCGGGCTGAAAAACACGTTTTGAAAAGTGTACTGTTACTGCCCCATAACTTACATGGGGTTGACCAAACTTGCAGAAACATGTTTATTTCTGCTGAAAAACATGTTTTGAACCTTTCTGCACACTGGGGTTAAGATCTGAGTGTGTGGGCTCTTCTGAGCCTTGTTGCTACATGGGGATTCAGTTGTCTGAAAAAACGCGTTTATTTCGGGCTGAAAAACACGTTTTGAAAAGTGTACTGTTACTGCCCCATAACTTACATGGGGTTGACCAAACTTGCAGAAACATGTTTATTTCTGCTGAAAAACACGTTTTGACACTTTCAGCACACTGGGGTTAAGATCTGAGTGTGTGGGCTCTTCTGAGCCTTGTTGCTACATGGGGATTCAGTTGTCTGAAAAAACGCGTTTATTTCGGGCTGAAAAACACGTTTTGAAAAGTGTACTGTTACTGCCCAATAACTTACATGGGGTTGACCAAACTTGCAGAAACATGTTTATTTCTGCTGAAAAACATGTTTTGACACTTTCAGCACACTGGGGTTAAGATCTGAGTGTGTGGGCTCTTCTGAGCCTTGCTGCTACATGGGTATTCAGTTGTCTGAAAAAACGCGTTTATTTCGGGCTGAAAAACACGTTTTGAAAAGTGTACTGTTACTGCCCCATAACTTACATGGGGTTGACCAAACTTGCAGAAACATGTTTATTTCTGCTGAAAAACATGTTTTGACCCTTTCTGCACACTGGGGTTAAGATCTGAGTGTGTGGGCTCTTCTGAGCCTTGCTGCTACATGGGTATTCAGTTGTCTGAAAAAACGCGTTTATTTCGGGCTGAAAAACACGTTTTGAAAAGTGTACTGTTACTGCCCCATAACTTACATGGGGTTGACCAAACTTGCAGAAACATGTTTATTTCTGCTGAAAAACATGTTTTGACACTTTCTGCACACTGGGGTTAAGATCTGAGTGTGTGGGCTCTTCTGAGCCTTGCTGCTACATGGGTATTCAGTTGTCTGAAAAAACGCGTTTATTTCGGGCTGAAAAACACGTTTTGAAAAGTGTACTGTTACTGCCCCATAACTTACATGGGGTTGACCAAACTTGCAGAAACATGTTTATTTCTGCTGAAAAACATGTTTGAACCTTTCTGCACACTGGGGTTAAGATCTGAGTGTGTGGGCTCTTCTGAGCCTTGTTGCTACATGGGGATTCAGTTGTCTGAAAAAACGCGTTTATTTCGGGCTGAAAAACACGTTTTGAAAAGTGTACTGTTACTGCCCCATAACTTACATGGGGTTGACCAAACTTGCAGAAACATGTTTATTTCTGCTGAAAAACACGTGTTTGACACTTTCAGCACACTGGGGTTAAGATCTGAGTGTGTGGCTCTTCTGAGCCTTGCTGCTACATGGGTATTCAGTTGTCTGAAAAAACGCGTTTATTTCGGGCTGAAAAACACGTTTTGAAAAGTGTACTGTTACTGCCCCATAACTTACATGGGGTTGACCAAACTTGCAGAAACATGTTTATTTCTGCTGAAAAACATGTTTTGACCCTTCTGCACACTGGGGTTAAGATCTGAGTGTGTGGGCTCTTCTGAGCCTTGCTGCTACATGGGTATTCAGTTGTCTGAAAAAACGCGTTTATTTCGGGCTGAAAAACACGTTTTTGAAAAGTGTACTGTTACTGCCCCATAACTTACATGGGGTTGACCAAACCTGCAGAAACATGTTTATTTCTGCTGAAAAACATGTCTTGACACTTTCAGCACACTGGGGTTAAGATCTGAGTGTGTGGGCTCTTCTGAGCCTTGTTGCTACATGGGGATTCAGTTGTCTGAAAAAACGCGTTTATTTCGGGCTGAAAACACGTTTTGCAGAGTGTACTGTTACTGCCCCATAACTTACATGGGGGTTGACCAAACTTGCAGAAACATGTTTATTTCTGCTGAAAAACACGTTTTTGACCCTTTCTGCCACTGGGGTTAAGATCTGAGTGTGTGGGCTCTTCTGAGCCTTGCTGCTACATGGGGATTCAGTTGTCTGAAAAAACGCGTTTATTTCGGGCTGAAAAACACGTTTTGAAAAGTGTACTGTTACTGCCCCATAACTTACATGGGGTTGACCAAACTTGCAGAAACATGTTTATTTCTGCTGAAAAACACGTTTTGACACTTTCAGCACACTGGGGTTAAGATCTGAGTGTGTGGGCTCTTCTGAGCCTTGCTGCTACATGGGGATTCAGTTGTCTGAAAAAACGCGTTTATTTCGGGCTGAAAAACACGTTTTGAAAAGTGTACTGTTACTGCCCCATAACTTACATGGGGTTGACCAAACTTGCAGAAACATGTTTATTTCTGCTGAAAAACATGTTTTGACACTTTCAGCACACTGGGGTTAAGATCTGAGTGTGTGGGCTCTTCTGAGCCTTGTTGCTACATGGGGATTCAGTTGTCTGAAAAAACGCGTTTATTTCGGGCTGAAAAACACGTTTTGAAAAGTGTACTGTTACTGCCCCATAACTTACATGGGGTTGACCAAACTTGCAGAAACATGTTTATTTCTGCTGAAAAACATGTTTTGACACTTTCAGCACACTGGGGTTAAGATCTGAGTGTGAGGGCTCTTCTGAGCCTTGCTGCTACATGGGGATTCAGTTGTCTGAAAAAACGCGTTTATTTCGGGGCTGAAAAACACGTTTTGAAAAGTGTACTGTTACTGCCCCATAACTTACATGGGGTTGACCAAACTTGCAGAAACATGTTTATTTCTGCTGAAAAACATGTTTTGACACTTTCAGCACACTGGGGTTAAGATCTGAGTGTGTGGGCTCTTCTGAGCCTTGCTGCTACATGGGGATTCAGTTGTCTGAAAAAACGCGTTTATTTCGGGCTGAAAAACACGTTTTGCAGAGTGTACTGTTACTGCCCCATAACTTACATGGGGTTGACCAAACTTGCAGAAACATGTTTATTTCTGCTGAAAAACATGTTTTGACACTTTCAGCACACTGGGGTTAAGATCTGAGTGTGGGGCTCTTCTGAGCCTTGCTGCTACATGGGTATTCAGTTGTCTGAAAAAACGCGTTTATTTCGGGCTGAAAAAAACGTTTTGAAAAGTGTACTGTTACTGCCCCATAACTTACATGGGGTTGACCAAACTTGCAGAAACATGTTTATTTCTGCTGAAAAACATGTTTTTGACACTTTCAGCACACTGGGGTTAAGATCTGAGTGTGTGGGCTCTTCTGAGCCTTGCTGCTACATGGGGATTCAGTTGTCTGAAAAAACGCGTTTATTTCGGGCTGAAACACACGTTTTGCAGAGTGTACTGTTACTGCCATAACTTACATGGGGTTGACCAAACTTGCAGAAACATGTTTATTTCTGCTGAAAAACATGTTTTGACCCTTTCTGCACACTGGGGTTAAGAGCTGAGTGTGTGGGCTCTTCTGAGACTTGCTGCTACATAGGGATTCAGTTGTCTGAAAAAAACGCGTTTTATTTTCGGGGCTGAAAAAACACGTTTTGAAAAGTGTACTGTTACTGGCCCATAACTTACATGGAGAAACATGTTTATTTCTGCTGAAAAACACGTTTTGACCCTTTCTGCACACTGGGGTTAAGATCTGAGTGTGTGGGCTCTTCTGAGCCTTGCTGCTACATGGGTATTCAGTTGTCTGAAAAAACGCGTTTATTTCGGGCTGAAAAACACGTTTTGAAAAGTGTACTGTTACTGCCCCATAACTTACATGGGGTTGACCAAACTTGCAGAAACATGTTTATTTCTGCTGAAAAACACGTTTTGACACTTTCAGCACACTGGGGTTAAGATCTGAGTGTGTGGGCTCTTCTGAGCCTTGTTGCTACATGGGGATTCAGTTGTCTGAAAAACGCGTTTATTTCGGGCTGAAAAACACGTTTTGAAAAGTGTACTGTTACTGCCCCATAACTTACATGGGGTTGACCAAACTTGCAGAAACATGTTTATTTCTGCTGAAAAACATGTTTTGACACTTTCAGCACACTGGGTTAAGATCTGAGTGTGTGGGCTCTTCTGAGCCTTGCTGCTACATGGGGATTCAGTTGTCTGAAAAAACGCGTTTATTTCGGGCTGAAAAACACGTTTTGCAGAGTGTACTGTTACTGCCCCATAACTTACATGGGGTTGACCAAACTTGCAGAAACATGTTTATTTCTGCTGAAAAACACGTTTTGACACTTTCAGCACACTGGGGTTAAGATCTGAGTGTGTGGGCTCTTCTGAGCCTTGTTGCTACATGGGGATTCAGTTGTCTGAAAAAACGCGTTTATTTCGGGCTGAAAAACACGTTTTGAAAAGTGTACTGTTACTGCCCCATAACTTACATGGGGTTGACCAAACTTGCAGAAACATGTTTATTTCTGCTGAAAAACATGTTTTGACACTTTCAGCACACTGGGGTTAAGATCTGAGTGTGTGGGCTCTTCTGAGCCTTGCTGCTACATGGGGATTCAGTTGTCTGAAAAACGCGTTTATTTCGGGCTGAAAAACACGTTTTGCAGAGTGTACTGTTACTGCCCCATAACTTACATGGGGTTGACCAAACTTGCAGAAACATGTTTATTTCTGCTGAAAACACGTTTTGACCCTTTCTGCACACTGGGGTTAAGATCTGAGTGTGTGGGCTCTTCTGAGCCTTGCTGCTACATGGGTATTCAGTTGTCTGAAAAAACGCGTTTATTTCGGGCTGAAAAACACGTTTTGAAAAGTGTACTGTTACTGCCCCATAACTTACATGGGGTTGACCAAACTTGCAGAAACATGTTTATTTCTGCTGAAAAACATGTTTTGACCCTTTCTGCACACTGGGGTTAAGATCTGAGTGTGTGGGCTCTTCTGAGCCTTGCTGCTACATGGGTATTCAGTTGTCTGAAAAAACGCGTTTATTTCGGGCTGAAAAACACGTTTTGAAAAGTGTACTGTTACTGCCCCCATAACTTACATGGGGTTGACCAAACTTGCAGAAACATGTTTATTTCTGCTGAAAAACATGTTTTGACACTTTCTGCACACTGGGGTTAAGATCTGAGTGTGTGGGCTCTTCTGAGCCTTGCTGCTACATGGGTATTCAGTTGTCTGAAAAAACGCGTTTATTTCGGGCTGAAAAACACGTTTTGAAAAGTGTACTGTTACTGCCCCATAACTTACATGGGGTTGACCAAACTTGCAGAAACATGTTTATTTCTGCTGAAAAACATGTTTTGAACCTTTCTGCACACTGGGGTTAAGATCTGAGTGTGTGGGCTCTTCTGAGCCTTGTTGCTACATGGGGATTCAGTTGTCTGAAAAAACGCGTTTATTTCGGGCTGAAAAAACACGTTTTGAAAAGTGTACTGTTACTGCCCCATAACTTACATGGGGTTGACCAAACTTGCAGAAACATGTTTATTTCTGCTGAAAAACACGTTTTGACACTTTCAGCACACTGGGGTTAAGATCTGAGTGTGTGGGCTCTTCTGAGCCTTGTTGCTACATGGGGATTCAGTTGTCTGAAAAAACGCGTTTATTTCGGGCTGAAAAACACGTTTTGAAAAGTGTACTGTTACTGCCCCATAACTTACATGGGGTTGACCAAACTTGCAGAAACATGTTTATTTCTGCTGAAAAACATGTTTTGACACTTTCAGCACACTGGGGTTAAGATCTGAGTGTGTGGGCTCTTCTGAGCCTTGCTGCTACATAGGGATTCAGTTGTCTGAAAAAACGCGTTTATTTCGGGCTGAAAACACGTTTTGAAAAGTGTACTGTTACTGCCCCATAACTTACATGGGGTTGACCAAACTTGCAGAAACATGTTTATTTCTGCTGAAAAACACGTTTTGACCCTTTCTGCACACTGGGGTTAAGATCTGAGTGTGTGGGCTCTTCTGAGCCTTGCTGCTACATGGGTATTCAGTTGTCTGAAAAAACGCGTTTATTTCGGGCTGAAAAACACGTTTTGAAAAGTGTACTGTTACTGCCCCATAACTTACATGGGGTTGACCAAACTTGCAGAAACATGTTTATTTCTGCTGAAAAACATGTTTTGACCCTTTCTGCACACTGGGGTTAAGAGCTGAGTGTGTGGGCTCTTCTGAGACTTGCTGCTACATAGGGATTCAGTTGTCTGAAAAAACGCGTTTATTTCGGGCTGAAAAACACGTTTTGAAAAGTGTACTGTTACTGCCCCATAACTTACATGGGGTTGACCAAACCTGCAGAAACATGTTTATTTCTGCTGAAAAACATGTCTTGACACTTTCAGCACACTGGGGTTAAGATCTGAGTGTGTGGGCTCTTCTGAGCCTTGTTGCTACATGGGGATTCAGTTGTCTGAAAAAACGCGTTTATTTCGGGCTGAAAACACGTTTTGCAGAGTGTACTGTTACTGCCCCATAACTTACATGGGTTGACCAAACTTGCAGAAACATGTTTATTTCTGCTGAAAAACACGTTTTGACCCTTTCTGCACACTGGGGTTAAGATCTGAGTGTGTGGGCTCTTCTGAGCCTTGCTGCTACATGGGTATTCAGTTGTCTGAAAAAACGCGTTTATTTCGGGCTGAAAACACGTTTTGAAAAGTGTACTGTTACTGCCCCATAACTTACATGGGGTTGACCAAACTTGCAGAAACATGTTTATTTCTGCTGAAAAACACGTTTTGACACTTTCAGCACACTGGGGTTAAGATCTGAGTGTGTGGGCTCTTCTGAGCCTTGTTGCTACATGGGGATTCAGTTGTCTGAAAAAACGCGTTTATTTCGGGCTGAAAAACACGTTTTGAAAAGTGTACTGTTACTGCCCCATAACTTACATGGGGTTGACCAAACTTGCAGAAACATGTTTATTTCTGCTGAAAAACATGTTTTGACACTTTCAGCACACTGGGGTTAAGATCAGAGTGTGTGGCTCTTCTGAGCCTTGCTGCTACATGGGGATTCAGTTGTCTGAAAAAACGCGTTTATTTCGGGCTGAAAAACACGTTTTGCAGAGTGTACTGTTACTGCCCCATAACTTACATGGGGTTGACCAAACTTGCAGAAACATGTTTATTTCTGCTGAAAAACATGTTTTGACACTTTCAGCACACTGGGGTTAAGATCTGAGTGTGTGGGCTCTTCTGAGCCTTGTTGCTACATGGGGATTCAGTTGTCTGAAAAAACGCGTTTATTTCGGGCTGAAAAACACGTTTTGAAAAGTGTACTGTTACTGCCCCATAACTTACATGGGGTTGACCAAACTTGCAGAAACATGTTTTATTTCTGCTGAAAAACATGTTTTGACACTTTCAGCACACTGGGGTTTAAGATCTGAGTGTGTGGGCTCTTCTGAGCCTTGCTGCTACATGGGGATTCAGTTGTCTGAAAAACGCGTTTATTTCGGGCTGAAAAACACGTTTTGCAGAGTGTACTGTTACTGCCCCATAACTTACATGGGGTTGACCAAACTTGCAGAAACATGTTTATTTCTGCTGAAAAACATGTTTTGACCCTTTCTGCACACTGGGGTTAAGAGCTGAGTGTGTGGGCTCTTCTGAGACTTGCTGCTACATAGGGATTCAGTTGTCTGAAAAAACGCGTTTATTTCGGGCTTGAAAAACACGTTTTGAAAAGTGTACTGTTACTGCCCCATAACTTACATGGGGTTGACCAAACCTGCAGAAACATGTTTATTTCTGCTGAAAAACATGTCTTGACACTTTCAGCACCTGGGTTAAGATCTGAGTGTGTGGGCTCTTCTGAGCCTTGTTGCTACATGGGGATTCAGTTGTCTGAAAAAACGCGTTTATTTCGGGCTGAAAAACACGTTTTGCAGAGTGTACTGTTACTGCCCCATAACTTACATGGGGTTGACCAAACTTGCAGAAACATGTTTATTTCTGCTGAAAAACACGTTTTGACCCTTTCTGCACACTGGGGTTAAGATCTGAGTGTGTGGGCTCTTCTGAGCCTTGCTGCTACATGGGTATTCAGTTGTCTGAAAAAACGCGTTTATTTCGGGCTGAAAAACACGTTTTGAAAAGTGTACTGTTACTGCCCCATAACTTACATGGGGTTGACCAAACTTGCAGAAACATGTTTATTTCTGCTGAAAAACATGTTTTGACCCTTCTGCACACTGGGGTTAAGATCTGAGTGTGTGGGCTCTTCTGAGCCTTGCTGCTACATGGGTATCAGTTGTCTGAAAAAACGCGTTTATTTCGGGCTGAAAAACACGTTTTGAAAAGTGTACTGTTACTGCCCCATAACTTACATGGGGTTGACCAAACTTGCAGAAACATGTTTATTTCTGCTGAAAAACATGTTTTGACACTTTCTGCACACTGGGTTAAGATCTGAGTGTGTGGGCTCTTCTGAGCCTTGCTGCTACATGGGTATTCAGTTGTCTGAAAAAACGCGTTTATTTCGGGCTGAAAAACACGTTTTGAAAAGTGTACTGTTACTGCCCCATAACTTACATGGGGTTGACCAAACTTGCAGAAACATGTTTATTTCTGCTGAAAAACATGTTTTGAACCTTTCTGCACACTGGGGTTAAGATCTGAGTGTGGTGGGCTCTTCTGAGCCTTGTTGCTACATGGGGATTCAGTTGTCTGAAAAAAACGCGTCAGTTGTCTGAAAAAACGCGTTTATTTCGGGCTGAAAAACACGTTTTGAAAAGTGTACTGTTACTGCCCCATAACTTACATGGGGTTGACCAAACTTGCAGAAACATGTTTATTTCTGCTGAAAAACACGTTTTGACACTTTCAGCACACTGGGGTTAAGATCTGAGTGTGTGGGCTCTTCTGAGCCTTGTTGCTACATGGGGATTCAGTTGTCTGAAAAAACGCGTTTATTTCGGGCTGAAAAACACGTTTTGAAAAGTGTACTGTTACTGCCCCATAACTTACATGGGGTTGACCAAACTTGCAGAACATGTTTATTTCTGCTGAAAAACATGTTTTGACACTTTCAGCACACTGGGGTTAAGATCTGAGTGTGTGGGCTCTTCTGAGCCTTGCTGCTACATGGGGATTCAGTTGTCTGAAAAAACGCGTTTATTTCGGGCTGAAAAACACGTTTTGAAAAGTGTACTGTTACTGCCCCATAACTTACATGGGGTTGACCAAACTTGCAGAAACATGTTTATTTCTGCTGAAAAACACGTTTTGACCCTTTCTGCACACTGGGGTTAAGATCTGAGTGTGTGGGCTCTTCTGAGCCTTGCTGCTACATGGGTATTCAGTTGTCTGAAAAAACGCGTTTATTTCGGGCTGAAAAACACGTTTTGAAAAGTGTACTGTTACTGCCCCATAACTTACATGGGGTTGACCAAACTTGCAGAAACATGTTTATTTCTGCTGAAAAACATGTTTTGACCCTTTCTGCACACTGGGGTTAAGAGCTGAGTGTGTGGGCTCTTCTGAGACTTGCTGCTACATAGGGATTCAGTTGTCTGAAAAAACGCGTTTATTTCGGGCTGAAAAACACGTTTTGAAAAGTGTACTGTTACTGCCCCATAACTTACATGGGGTTGACCAAACCTGCAGAAACATGTTTATTTCTGCTGAAAAACATGTCTTGACACTTTCAGCACACTGGGGTTAAGATCTGAGTGTGTGGGCTCTTCTGAGCCTTGTTGCTACATGGGGATTCAGTTGTCTGAAAAAACGCGTTTATTTCGGGCTGAAAAACACGTTTTGCAGAGTGTACTGTTACTGCCCCATAACTTACATGGGGTTGACCAAACTTGCAGAAACATGTTTATTTCTGCTGAAAAACACGTTTTGACCCTTTCTGCACACTGGGGTTAAGATCTGAGTGTGTGGGCTCTTCTGAGCCTTGCTGCTACATGGGTATTCAGTTGTCTGAAAAAACGCGTTTATTTCGGGCTGAAAAACACGTTTTGAAAAGTGTACTGTTACTGCCCCATAACTTACATGGGGTTGACCAAACTTGCAGAAACATGTTTATTTCTGCTGAAAAACATGTTTTGACCCTTTCTGCACACTGGGGTTAAGATCTGAGTGTGTGGGCTCTTCTGAGCCTTGCTGCTACATGGGTATTCAGTTGTCTGAAAAAACGCGTTTATTTCGGGCTGAAAAACACGTTTTGAAAAGTGTACTGTTACTGCCCCATAACTTACATGGGGTTGACCAAACTTGCAGAAACATGTTTATTTCTGCTGAAAAACATGTTTTGAACCTTTCTGCACACTGGGGTTAAGATCTGAGTGTGTGGGCTCTTCTGAGCCTTGTTGCTACATGGGGATTCAGTTGTCTGAAAAAACGCGTTTATTTCGGGCTGAAAAACACGTTTTGAAAAGTGTACTGTTACTGCCCCATAACTTACATGGGGTTGACCAAACTTGCAGAAACATGTTTATTTCTGCTGAAAAACACGTTTTGACACTTTCAGCACACTGGGGTTAAGATCTGAGTGTGTGGGCTCTTCTGAGCCTTGTTGCTACATGGGGATTCAGTTGTCTGAAAAAACGCGTTTATTTCGGGCTGAAAAACACGTTTTGAAAAGTGTACTGTTACTGCCCCATAACTTACATGGGGTTGACCAAACTTGCAGAAACATGTTTATTTCTGCTGAAAAACATGTTTTGACACTTTCAGCACACTGGGGTTAAGATCTGAGTGTGTGGGCTCTTCTGAGCCTTGCTGCTACATGGGTATTCAGTTGTCTGAAAAAACGCGTTTATTTCGGGCTGAAAAACACGTTTTGAAAAGTGTACTGTTACTGCCCCATAACTTACATGGGGTTGACCAAACTTGCAGAAACATGTTTATTTCTGCTGAAAAACACGTTTTGACCCTTTCTGCACACTGGGGTTAAGATCTGAGTGTGTGGGCTCTTCTGAGCCTTGCTGCTACATGGGTATTCAGTTGTCTGAAAAAACGCGTTTATTTCGGGCTGAAAAACACGTTTTGAAAAGTGTACTGTTACTGCCCCATAACTTACATGGGGTTGACCAAACTTGCAGAAAACATGTTTATTTCTGCTGAAAAACATGTTTTGACCCTTTCTGCACACTGGGGTTAAGAGCTGAGTGTGTGGGCTCTTCTGGACTTGCTGCTACATAGGGATTCAGTTGTCTGAAAAAACGCGTTTATTTCGGGCTGAAAAACACGTTTTGAAAAGTGTACTGTTACTGCCCCATAACTTACATGGGGTTGACCAAACCTGCAGAAACATGTTTATTTCTGCTGAAAAACATGTCTTGACACTTTCAGCACACTGGGGTTAAGATCTGAGTGTGTGGGCTCTTCTGAGCCTTGTTGCTACATGGGGATTCAGTTGTCTGAAAAAACGCGTTTATTTCGGGCTGAAAAACACGTTTTGCAGAGTGTACTGTTACTGCCCCATAACTTACATGGGGTTGACCAAACTTGCAGAAACATGTTTATTTCTGCTGAAAAACACGTTTTGACCCTTTCTGCACACTGGGGTTAAGATCTGAGTGTGTGGGCTCTTCTGAGCCTTGCTGCTACATGGGTATTCAGTTGTCTGAAAAAACGCGTTTATTTCGGGCTGAAAAACACGTTTTGAAAAGTGTACTGTTACTGCCCCATAACTTACATGGGGTTGACCAAACTTGCAGAAACATGTTTATTTCTGCTGAAAAAACATGTTTTGACCCTTTCTGCACACTGGGGTTAAGATCTGAGTGTGTGGGCTCTTCTGAGCCTTGCTGCTACATGGGTATTCAGTTGTCTGAAAAAACGCGTTTATTTCGGGCTGAAAAACACGTTTTGAAAAGTGTACTGTTACTGCCCCATAACTTACATGGGGTTGACCAAACTTGCAGAAACATGTTTATTTCTGCTGAAAAACATGTTTTGACACTTTCTGCACACTGGGGTTAAGATCTGAGTGTGTGGGCTCTTCTGAGCCTTGCTGCTACATGGGTATTCAGTTGTCTGAAAAAACGCGTTTATTTCGGGCTGAAAAACACGTTTTGAAAAGTGTACTGTTACTGCCCCATAACTTACATGGGGTTGACCAAACTTGCAGAAACATGTTTATTTCTGCTGAAAAACATGTTTTGAACCTTTCTGCACACTGGGGTTAAGATCTGAGTGTGTGGGCTCTTCTGAGCCTTGTTGCTACATGGGGATTCAGTTGTCTGAAAAAACGCGTTTATTTCGGGCTGAAAAACACGTTTTGAAAAGTGTACTGTTACTGCCCCATAACTTACATGGGGTTGACCAAACTTGCAGAAACATGTTTATTTCTGCTGAAAAACACGTTTTGACACTTTCAGCACACTGGGGTTAAGATCTGAGTGTGTGGGCTCTTCTGAGCCTTGTTGCTACATGGGGATTCAGTTGTCTGAAAAAACGCGTTTATTTCGGGCTGAAAAACACGTTTTGAAAAGTGTACTGTTACTGCCCAATAACTTACATGGGGTTGACCAAACTTGCAGAAACATGTTTATTTCTGCTGAAAAACATGTTTTGACACTTTCAGCACACTGGGGTTAAGATCTGAGTGTGTGGGCTCTTCTGAGCCTTGCTGCTACATGGGTATTCAGTTGTCTGAAAAAACGCGTTTATTTCGGGCTGAAAAACACGTTTTGAAAAGTGTACTGTTACTGCCCCATAACTTACATGGGGTTGACCAAACTTGCAGAAACATGTTTATTTCTGCTGAAAAACATGTTTTGACCCTTTCTGCACACTGGGGTTAAGATCTGAGTGTGTGGGCTCTTCTGAGCCTTGCTGCTACATGGGTATTCAGTTGTCTGAAAAAACGCGTTTATTTCGGGCTGAAAAACACGTTTTGAAAAGTGTACTGTTACTGCCCCATAACTTACATGGGGTTGACCAAACTTGCAGAAACATGTTTATTTCTGCTGAAAAACATGTTTTGACACTTTCTGCACACTGGGGTTAAGATCTGAGTGTGTGGGCTCTTCTGAGCCTTGCTGCTACATGGGTATTCAGTTGTCTGAAAAAACGCGTTTATTTCGGGCTGAAAAACACGTTTTGAAAAGTGTACTGTTACTGCCCCATAACTTACATGGGGTTGACCAAACTTGCAGAAACATGTTTATTTCTGCTGAAAAACATGTTTTGACCCTTTCTGCACACTGGGGTTAAGATCTGAGTGTGTGGGCTCTTCTGAGCCTTGCTGCTACATGGGTATTCAGTTGTCTGAAAAAACGCGTTTATTTCGGGCTGAAAAACACGTTTTGAAAAGTGTACTGTTACTGCCCCATAACTTACATGGGGTTGACCAAACCTGCAGAAACATGTTTATTTCTGCTGAAAAACATGTCTTGACACTTTCAGCACACTGGGGTTAAGATCTGAGTGTGTGGGCTCTTCTGAGCCTTGTTGCTACATGGGGATTCAGTTGTCTGAAAAAACGCGTTTATTTCGGGCTGAAAAACACGTTTTGCAGAGTGTACTGTTACTGCCCATAACTTACATGGGGTTGACCAAACTTGCAGAAACATGTTTATTTCTGCTGAAAAACACGTTTTGACCCTTTCTGCACACTGGGGTTAAGATCTGAGTGTGTGGGCTCTTCTGAGCCTTGCTGCTACATGGGTATTCAGTTGTCTGAAAAAACGCGTTTATTTCGGGCTGAAAAACACGTTTTGAAAAGTGTACTGTTACTGCCCCATAACTTACATGGGGTTGACCAAACTTGCAGAAACATGTTTATTTCTGCTGAAAAACATGTTTTGACCCTTTCTGCACACTGGGGTTAAGAGCTGAGTGTGTGGGCTCTTCTGAGACTTGCTGCTACATAGGGATTCAGTTGTCTGAAAAAACGCGTTTATTTCGGGCTGAAAAACACGTTTTGAAAAGTGTACTGTTACTGCCCCATAACTTACATGGGGTTGACCAAACCTGCAGAAACATGTTTATTTCTTCTGAAAAACATGTCTTGACACTTTCAGCACACTGGGGTTAAGATCTGAGTGTGTGGGCTCTTCTGAGCCTTGTTGCTACATGGGGATTCAGTTGTCTGAAAAAACGCGTTTATTTCGGGCTGAAAAACACGTTTTGCAGAGTGTACTGTTACTGCCCCATAACTTACATGGGGTTGACCAAACTTGCAGAAACATGTTTATTTCTGCTGAAAAACACGTTTTGACCCTTTCTGCACACTGGGGTTAAGATCTGAGTGTGTGGGCTCTTCTGAGCCTTGCTGCTACATGGGTATTCAGTTGTCTGAAAAAACGCGTTTATTTCGGGCTGAAAAACACGTTTTGAAAAGTGTACTGTTACTGCCCCATAACTTACATGGGGTTGACCAAACTTGCAGAAACATGTTTATTTCTGCTGAAAAACATGTTTTGACCCTTTCTGCACACTGGGGTTAAGATCTGAGTGTGTGGGCTCTTCTGAGCCTTGCTGCTACATGGGTATTCAGTTGTCTGAAAAAACGCGTTTATTTCGGGCTGAAAAACACGTTTTGAAAAGTGTACTGTTACTGCCCCATAACTTACATGGGGTTGACCAAACTTGCAGAAACATGTTTATTTCTGCTGAAAAACATGTTTTGACACTTTCTGCACACTGGGGTTAAGATCTGAGTGTGTGGGCTCTTCTGAGCCTTGCTGCTACATGGGTATTCAGTTGTCTGAAAAAACGCGTTTATTTCGGGCTGAAAAACACGTTTTGAAAAGTGTACTGTTACTGCCCCATAACTTACATGGGGTTGACCAAACTTGCAGAAACATGTTTATTTCTGCTGAAAAACATGTTTTGAACCTTTCTGCACACTGGGGTTAAGATCTGAGTGTGTGGGCTCTTCTGAGCCTTGTTGCTACATGGGGATTCAGTTGTCTGAAAAAACGCGTTTATTTCGGGCTGAAAAACACGTTTTGAAAAGTGTACTGTTACTGCCCCATAACTTACATGGGGTTGACCAAACTTGCAGAAACATGTTTATTTCTGCTGAAAAACACGTTTTGACACTTTCAGCACACTGGGGTTAAGATCTGAGTGTGTGGGCTCTTCTGAGCCTTGCTGCTACATGGGTATTCAGTTGTCTGAAAAACGCGTTTATTTCGGGCTGAAAAACACGTTTTGAAAAGTGTACTGTTACTGCCCCATAACTTACATGGGGTTGACCAAACTTGCAGAAACATGTTTATTTCTGCTGAAAAACATGTTTTGAACCTTTCTGCACACTGGGGTTAAGATCTGAGTGTGTGGGCTCTTCTGAGCCTTGTTGCTACATGGGGATTCAGTTGTCTGAAAAAACGCGTTTATTTCGGGCTGAAAAACACGTTTTGAAAAGTGTACTGTTACTGCCCCATAACTTACATGGGGTTGACCAAACTTGCAGAAACATGTTTATTTCTGCTGAAAAACACGTTTTGACACTTTCAGCACACTGGGGTTAAGATCTGAGTGTGTGGGCTCTTCTGAGCCTTGTTGCTACATGGGGATTCAGTTGTCTGAAAAAACGCGTTTATTTCGGGCTGAAAAACACGTTTTGAAAAGTGTACTGTTACTGCCCCATAACTTACATGGGGTTGACCAAACTTGCAGAAACATGTTTATTTCTGCTGAAAAACATGTTTTGACACTTTCAGCACACTGGGGTTAAGATCTGAGTGTGTGGGCTCTTCTGAGCCTTGCTGCTACATGGGTATTCAGTTGTCTGAAAAAACGCGTTTATTTCGGGCTGAAAAACACGTTTTGAAAAGTGTACTGTTACTGCCCCATAACTTACATGGGGTTGACCAAACTTGCAGAAACATGTTTATTTCTGCTGAAAAACATGTTTTGACCCTTTCTGCACACTGGGGTTAAGATCTGAGTGTGTGGGCTCTTCTGAGCCTTGCTGCTACATGGGTATTCAGTTGTCTGAAAAAACGCGTTTATTTCGGGCTGAAAAACACGTTTTGAAAAGTGTACTGTTACTGCCCCATAACTTACATGGGGTTGACCAAACTTGCAGAAACATGTTTATTTCTGCTGAAAAACATGTTTTGACACTTTCTGCACACTGGGGTTAAGATCTGAGTGTGTGGGCTCTTCTGAGCCTTGCTGCTACATGGGTATTCAGTTGTCTGAAAAAACGCGTTTATTTCGGGCTGAAAAACACGTTTTGAAAAGTGTACTGTTACTGCCCCATAACTTACATGGGGTTGACCAAACTTGCAGAAACATGTTTATTTCTGCTGAAAAACATGTTTTGAACCTTTCTGCACACTGGGGTTAAGATCTGAGTGTGTGGGCTCTTCTGAGCCTTGTTGCTACATGGGGATTCAGTTGTCTGAAAAAACGCGTTTATTTCGGGCTGAAAAACACGTTTTGAAAAGTGTACTGTTACTGCCCCATAACTTACATGGGGATGACCAAACTTGCAGAAACATGTTTATTTCTGCTGAAAAACACGTTTTGACACTTTCAGCACACTGGGGTTAAGATCTGAGTGTGTGGGCTCTTCTGAGCCTTGTTGCTACATGGGGATTCAGTTGTCTGAAAAAACGCGTTTATTTCGGGCTGAAAAACACGTTTTGAAAAGTGTACTGTTACTGCCCCATAACTTACATGGGGTTGACCAAACTTGCAGAAACATGTTTATTTCTGCTGAAAAACATGTTTTGACACTTTCAGCACACTGGGGTTAAGATCTGAGTGTGTGGGCTCTTCTGAGCCTTGCTGCTACATGGGGATTCAGTTGTCTGAAAAAGCGCGTTTATTTCGGGCTGAAAAACACGTTTTGAAAAGTGTACTGTTACTGCCCCATAGCTTACATGGGGTTGACCAAACTTGCAGAAACATGTTTATTTCTGCTGAAAAACACGTTTTGACCCTTTCTGCACACTGGGGTTAAGATCTGAGTGTGTGGGCTCTTCTGAGCCTTGCTGCTACATGGGTATTCAGTTGTCTGAAAAAACGCGTTTATTTCGGGCTGAAAAACACGTTTTGAAAAGTGTACTGTTACTGCCCCATAACGTACATGGGGTTGACCAAACTTGCAGAAACATGTTTATTTCTGCTGAAAAACACGTTTTGACACTTTCAGCACACTGGGGTTAAGATCTGAGTGTGTGGGCTCTTCTGAGCCTTGTTGCTACATGGGGATTCAGTTGTCTGAAAAAACGCGTTTATTTCGGGCTGAAAAACACGTTTTGAAAAGTGTACTGTTACTGCCCCATAACTTACATGGGGTTGACCAAACTTGCAGAAACATGTTTATTTCTGCTGAAAAACATGTTTTGACACTTTCAGCACACTGGGGTTAAGATCTGAGTGTGTGGGCTCTTCTGAGCCTTGCTGCTACATGGGGATTCAGTTGTCTGAAAAAACGCGTTTATTTCGGGCTGAAAAACACGTTTTGCAGAGTGTACTGTTACTGCCCCATAACTTACATGGGGTTGACCAAACTTGCAGAAACATGTTTATTTCTGCTGAAAAACATGTTTTGACCCTTTCTGCACACTGGGGTTAAGAGCTGAGTGTGTGGGCTCTTCTGAGACTTGCTGCTACATAGGGATTCAGTTGTCTGAAAAAACGCGTTTATTTCGGGCTGAAAAACACGTTTTGAAAAGTGTACTGTTACTGCCCCATAACTTACATGGGGTTGACCAAACCTGCAGAAACATGTTTATTTCTGCTGAAAAACATGTCTTGACACTTTCAGCACACTGGGGTTAAGATCTGAGTGTGTGGGCTCTTCTGAGCCTTGTTGCTACATGGGGATTCAGTTGTCTGAAAAAACGCGTTTATTTCGGGCTGAAAAACACGTTTTGCAGAGTGTACTGTTACTGCCCCATAACTTACATGGGGTTGACCAAACTTGCAGAAACATGTTTATTTCTGCTGAAAAACACGTTTTGACCCTTTCTGCACACTGGGGTTAAGATCTGAGTGTGTGGGCTCTTCTGAGCCTTGCTGCTACATGGGTATTCAGTTGTCTGAAAAAACGCGTTTATTTCGGGCTGAAAAACACGTTTTGAAAAGTGTACTGTTACTGCCCCATAACTTACATGGGGTTGACCAAACTTGCAGAAACATGTTTATTTCTGCTGAAAAACATGTTTTGACCCTTTCTGCACACTGGGGTTAAGAGCTGAGTGTGTGGGCTCTTCTGAGACTTGCTGCTACATAGGGATTCAGTTGTCTGAAAAAACGCGTTTATTTCGGGCTGAAAAACACGTTTTGAAAAGTGTACTGTTACTGCCCCATAACTTACATGGGGTTGACCAAACCTGCAGAAACATGTTTATTTCTGCTGAAAAACACGTCTTGACACTTTCAGCACACTGGGGTTAAGATCTGAGTGTGTGGGCTCTTCTGAGCCTTGTTGCTACATGGGGATTCAGTTGTCTGAAAAAACGCGTTTATTTCGGGCTGAAAAACACGTTTTGCAGAGTGTACTGTTACTGCCCCATAACTTACATGGGGTTGACCAAACTTGCAGAAACATGTTTATTTCTGCTGAAAAACACGTTTTGACCCTTTCTGCACACTGGGGTTAAGATCTGAGTGTGTGGGCTCTTCTGAGCCTTGCTGCTACATGGGTATTCAGTTGTCTGAAAAAACGCGTTTATTTCGGGCTGAAAAACACGTTTTGAAAAGTGTACTGTTACTGCCCCATAACTTACATGGGGTTGACCAAACTTGCAGAAACATGTTTATTTCTGCTGAAAAAACATGTTTTGACCCTTTCTGCACACTGGGGTTAAGATCTGAGTGTGTGGGCTCTTCTGAGCCTTGCTGCTACATGGGTATTCAGTTGTCTGAAAAAACGCGTTTATTTCGGGCTGAAAAACACGTTTTGAAAAGTGTACTGTTACTGCCCCATAACTTACATGGGGTTGACCAAACTTGCAGAAACATGTTTATTTCTGCTGAAAAACATGTTTTGACACTTTCTGCACACTGGGGTTAAGATCTGAGTGTGTGGGCTCTTCTGAGCCTTGCTGCTACATGGGTATTCAGTTGTCTGAAAAAACGCGTTTATTTCGGGCTGAAAAACACGTTTTGAAAAGTGTACTGTTACTGCCCCATAACTTACATGGGGTTGACCAAACTTGCAGAAACATGTTTATTTCTGCTGAAAAACATGTTTTGAACCTTTCTGCACACTGGGGTTAAGATCTGAGTGTGTGGGCTCTTCTGAGCCTTGTTGCTACATGGGGTTTCAGTTGTCTGAAAAAACGCGTTTATTTCGGGCTGAAAAACACGTTTTGAAAAGTGTACTGTTACTGCCCCATAACTTACATGGGGTTGACCAAACTTGCAGAAACATGTTTATTTCTGCTGAAAAACACGTTTTGACACTTTCAGCACACTGGGGTTAAGATCTGAGTGTGTGGGCTCTTCTGAGCCTTGTTGCTACATGGGGATTCAGTTGTCTGAAAAAACGCGTTTATTTCGGGCTGAAAAACACGTTTTGCAGAGTGTACTGTTACTGCCCCATAACTTACATGGGGTTGACCAAACTTGCAGAAACATGTTTATTTCTGCTGAAAAACACGTTTTGACCCTTTCTGCACACTGGGGTTAAGATCTGAGTGTGTGGGCTCTTCTGAGCCTTGCTGCTACATGGGTATTCAGTTGTCTGAAAAAACGCGTTTATTTCGGGCTGAAAAACACGTTTTGAAAAGTGTACTGTTACTGCCCCATAACTTACATGGGGTTGACCAAACTTGCAGAAACATGTTTATTTCTGCTGAAAAACATGTTTTGACCCTTTCTGCACACTGGGGTTAAGATCTGAGTGTGTGGGCTCTTCTGAGCCTTGCTGCTACATGGGTATTCAGTTGTCTGAAAAAACGCGTTTATTTCGGGCTGAAAAACACGTTTTGAAAAGTGTACTGTTACTGCCCCATAACTTACATGGGGTTGACCAAACTTGCAGAAACATGTTTATTTCTGCTGAAAAACATGTTTTGACACTTTCAGCACACTGGGGTTAAGATCTGAGTGTGTGGGCTCTTCTGAGCCTTGCTGCTACATGGGGATTCAGTTGTCTGAAAAAACGCGTTTATTTCGGGCTGAAAAACACGTTTTGCAGAGTGTACTGTTACTGCCCCATAACTTACATGGGGTTGACCAAACTTGCAGAAACATGTTTATTTCTGCTGAAAAACATGTCTTGACACTTTCAGCACACTGGGGTTAAGATCTGAGTGTGTGGGCTCTTCTGAGCCTTGTTGCTACATGGGTATTCAGTTGTCTGAAAAAACGCGTTTATTTCGGGCTGAAAAACACGTTTTGAAAAGTGTACTGTTACTGCCCCATAACTTACATGGGGTTGACCAAACTTGCAGAAACATGTTTATTTCTGCTGAAAAACATGTTTTGACACTTTCTGCACACTGGGGTTAAGATCTGAGTGTGTGGGCTCTTCTGAGCCTTGCTGCTACATGGGTATTCAGTTGTCTGAAAAAACGCGTTTATTTCGGGCTGAAAAACACGTTTTGAAAAGTGTACTGTTACTGCCCCATAACTTACATGGGGTTGACCAAACTTGCAGAAACATGTTTATTTCTGCTGAAAAACATGTTTTGACCCTTTCTGCACACTGGGGTTAAGAGCTGAGTGTGTGGGCTCTTCTGAGACTTGCTGCTACATAGGGATTCAGTTGTCTGAAAAAACGCGTTTATTTCGGGCTGAAAAACACGTTTTGAAAAGTGTACTGTTACTGCCCCATAACTTACATGGGGTTGACCAAACCTGCAGAAACATGTTTATTTCTGCTGAAAAACATGTCTTGACACTTTCAGCACACTGGGGTTAAGATCTGAGTGTGTGGGCTCTTCTGAGCCTTGTTGCTACATGGGGATTCAGTTGTCTGAAAAAACGCGTTTATTTCGGGCTGAAAAACACGTTTTGCAGAGTGTACTGTTACTGCCCCATAACTTACATGGGGTTGACCAAACTTGCAGAAACATGTTTATTTCTGCTGAAAAACACGTTTTGACCCTTTCTGCACACTGGGGTTAAGATCTGAGTGTGTGGGCTCTTCTGAGCCTTGCTGCTACATGGGTATTCAGTTGTCTGAAAAAACGCGTTTATTTCGGGCTGAAAAACACGTTTTGAAAAGTGTACTGTTACTGCCCCATAACTTACATGGGGTTGACCAAACTTGCAGAAACATGTTTATTTCTGCTGAAAAACATGTTTTGACCCTTTCTGCACACTGGGGTTAAGAGCTGAGTGTGTGGGCTCTTCTGAGACTTGCTGCTACATAGGGATTCAGTTGTCTGAAAAAACGCGTTTATTTCGGGCTGAAAAACACGTTTTGAAAAGTGTACTGTTACTGCCCCATAACTTACATGGGGTTGACCAAACCTGCAGAAACATGTTTATTTCTGCTGAAAAACATGTCTTGACACTTTCAGCACACTGGGGTTAAGATCTGAGTGTGTGGGCTCTTCTGAGCCTTGTTGCTACATGGGGATTCAGTTGTCTGAAAAAACGCGTTTATTTCGGGCTGAAAAACACGTTTTGCAGAGTGTACTGTTACTGCCCCATAACTTACATGGGGTTGACCAAACTTGCAGAAACATGTTTATTTCTGCTGAAAAACACGTTTTGACCCTTTCTGCACACTGGGGTTAAGATCTGAGTGTGTGGGCTCTTCTGAGCCTTGCTGCTACATGGGTATTCAGTTGTCTGAAAAAACGCGTTTATTTCGGGCTGAAAAACACGTTTTGAAAAGTGTACTGTTACTGCCCCATAACTTACATGGGGTTGACCAAACTTGCAGAAACATGTTTATTTCTGCTGAAAAACATGTTTTGACCCTTTCTGCACACTGGGGTTAAGATCTGAGTGTGTGGGCTCTTCTGAGCCTTGCTGCTACATGGGTATTCAGTTGTCTGAAAAAACGCGTTTATTTCGGGCTGAAAAACACGTTTTGAAAAGTGTACTGTTACTGCCCCATAACTTACATGGGGTTGACCAAACTTGCAGAAACATGTTTATTTCTGCTGAAAAACATGTTTTGACACTTTCTGCACACTGGGGTTAAGATCTGAGTGTGTGGGCTCTTCTGAGCCTTGCTGCTACATGGGTATTCAGTTGTCTGAAAAAACGCGTTTATTTCGGGCTGAAAAACACGTTTTGAAAAGTGTACTGTTACTGCCCCATAACTTACATGGGGTTGACCAAACTTGCAGAAACATGTTTATTTCTGCTGAAAAACATGTTTTGAACCTTTCTGCACACTGGGGTTAAGATCTGAGTGTGTGGGCTCTTCTGAGCCTTGTTGCTACATGGGGATTCAGTTGTCTGAAAAAACGCGTTTATTTCGGGCTGAAAAACACGTTTTGAAAAGTGTACTGTTACTGCCCCATAACTTACATGGGGTTGACCAAACTTGCAGAAACATGTTTATTTCTGCTGAAAAACACGTTTTGACACTTTCAGCACACTGGGGTTAAGATCTGAGTGTGTGGGCTCTTCTGAGCCTTGTTGCTACATGGGGATTCAGTTGTCTGAAAAAACGCGTTTATTTCGGGCTGAAAAACACGTTTTACAGAGTGTACTGTTACTGCCCCATAACTTACATGGGGTTGACCAAACTTGCAGAAACATGTTTATTTCTGCTGAAAAACACGTTTTGACCCTTTCTGCACACTGGGGTTAAGATCTGAGTGTGTGGGCTCTTCTGAGCCTTGCTGCTACATGGGTATTCAGTTGTCTGAAAAAACGCGTTTATTTCGGGCTGAAAAACACGTTTTGAAAAGTGTACTGTTACTGCCCCATAACTTACATGGGGTTGACCAAACTTGCAGAAACATGTTTATTTCTGCTGAAAAACATGTTTTGACCCTTTCTGCACACTGGGGTTAAGATCTGAGTGTGTGGGCTCTTCTGAGCCTTGCTGCTACATGGGTATTCAGTTGTCTGAAAAAACGCGTTTATTTCGGGCTGAAAAACACGTTTTGAAAAGTGTACTGTTACTGCCCCATAACTTACATGGGGTTGACCAAACTTGCAGAAACATGTTTATTTCTGCTGAAAAACATGTTTTGACACTTTCAGCACACTGGGGTTAAGATCTGAGTGTGTGGGCTCTTCTGAGCCTTGCTGCTACATGGGGATTCAGTTGTCTGAAAAAACGCGTTTATTTCGGGCTGAAAAACACGTTTTGCAGAGTGTACTGTTACTGCCCCATAACTTACATGGGGTTGACCAAACTTGCAGAAACATGTTTATTTCTGCTGAAAAACATGTTTTGACCCTTTCTGCACACTGGGGTTAAGATCTGAGTGTGTGGGCTCTTCTGAGCCTTGCTGCTACATAGGGATTCAGTTGTCTGAAAAAACGCGTTTATTTCGGGCTGAAAAACACGTTTTGAAAAGTGTACTGTTACTGCCCCATAACTTACATGGGGTTGACCAAACTTGCAGAAACATGTTTATTTCTGCTGAAAAACACGTTTTGACACTTTCAGCACACTGGGGTTAAGATCTGAGTGTGTGGGCTCTTCTGAGCCTTGTTGCTACATGGGGATTCAGTTGTCTGAAAAAACGCGTTTATTTCGGGCTGAAAAACACGTTTTGAAAAGTGTACTGTTACTGCCCCATAACTTACATGGGGTTGACCAAACTTGCAGAAACATGTTTATTTCTGCTGAAAAACATGTTTTGACACTTTCAGCACACTGGGGTTAAGATCTGAGTGTGTGGGCTCTTCTGAGCCTTGCTGCTACATGGGGATTCAGTTGTCTGAAAAAACGCGTTTATTTCGGGGGGCTGAAAAACACGTTTTGCAGAGTGTACTGTTACTGCCCCATAACTTACATGGGGTTGACCAAACTTGCAGAAACATGTTTATTTCTGCTGAAAAACATGTTTTGACCCTTTCTGCACACTGGGGTTAAGAGCTGAGTGTGTGGGCTCTTCTGAGACTTGCTGCTACATAGGGATTCAGTTGTCTGAAAAAACGCGTTTATTTCGGGCTGAAAAACACGTTTTGAAAAGTGTACTGTTACTGCCCCATAACTTACATGGGGTTGACCAAACCTGCAGAAACATGTTTATTTCTGCTGAAAAACATGTCTTGACACTTTCAGCACACTGGGGTTAAGATCTGAGTGTGTGGGCTCTTCTGAGCCTTGTTGCTACATGGGGATTCAGTTGTCTGAAAAAACGCGTTTATTTCGGGCTGAAAAACACGTTTTGCAGAGTGTACTGTTACTGCCCCATAACTTACATGGGGTTGACCAAACTTGCAGAAACATGTTTATTTCTGCTGAAAAACACGTTTTGACCCTTTCTGCACACTGGGGTTAAGATCTGAGTGTGTGGGCTCTTCTGAGCCTTGCTGCTACATGGGTATTCAGTTGTCTGAAAAACGCGTTTATTTCGGGCTGAAAAACACGTTTTGAAAAGTGTACTGTTACTGCCCAATAACTTACATGGGGTTGACCAAACTTGCAGAAACATGTTTATTTCTGCTGAAAAACATGTTTTGACCCTTTCTGCACACTGGGGTTAAGAGCTGAGTGTGTGGGCTCTTCTGAGACTTGCTGCTACATAGGGATTCAGTTGTCTGAAAAAACGCGTTTATTTCGGGCTGAAAAACACGTTTTGAAAAGTGTACTGTTACTGCCCCATAACTTACATGGGGTTGACCAAACCTGCAGAAACATGTTTATTTCTGCTGAAAAACATGTCTTGACACTTTCAGCACACTGGGGTTAAGATCTGAGTGTGTGGGCTCTTCTGAGCCTTGTTGCTACATGGGGATTCAGTTGTCTGAAAAAAACGCGTTTATTTCGGGCTGAAAAACACGTTTTGCAGAGTGTACTGTTACTGCCCCATAACTTACATGGGGTTGACCAAACTTGCAGAAACATGTTTATTTCTGCTGAAAAACACGTTTTTGACCCTTTCTGCACACTGGGGTTAAGATCTGAGTGTGTGGGCTCTTCTGAGCCTTGCTGCTACATGGGTATTCAGTTGTCTGAAAAAACGCGTTTATTTCGGGCTGAAAAACACGTTTTGAAAAGTGTACTGTTACTGCCCCATAACTTACATGGGGTTGACCAAACTTGCAGAAACATGTTTATTTCTGCTGGAAAAACATGTTT